>NW_027210986.1:0-225457 GCF_029030835.1 Brachyistius frenatus | reverse complement strand
TTTGCCTCCAGCTTCCTCCTGTAGGAGTCCTTGCACTCCCTCATCTTCTCCTTCAGGTGGCGCTGCACTCTCCTGAGCTCCTCCCTGTCCCCAGACCTGAAGGCTGCTTTCTTCTTATTAAGAAGAACCTTCAGGTCACTGGTGATCCACGGCTTATTGTTGGGGAAGCATTTTACAGTCTGGGATGGTACGGTGGAGTGTTCACAGAATTTAATGTATTCTGTGATACAGTCTGTCCTGCTGTTGATGTCCTCCCCATGTGGTCCACACAGCACATCCCAATCCGTGCACACAAAGCAGTCCTGCAGGGCATCTTTAGCCTCCTGTGTCCACCTCCTCACAGTCCTGGTGATTACAGGCTGCCTCTGCACCAGAGGAACATACTTTGGAGTCAGCAAGACCCGGTTGTGATCAGACCTACCAAGGGGGGGAAGGGCAGTAGCACTGTATGCATCCATGGCATTAGCATACAGTAGGTCCAGAGTTTTATTGTTCCGGGTGGGGCAGTTAACATACTGGTGCAAAGTTCGCAGCACTTTATCGAGACTGGTTAAAGTCTCCAGTAACTGCCAAAAATGCACCGGGATGCTGAGTCTGAAGTTTAGCCACAGTGGAGTGGATGGTGTCCACTGCTGCCTCTACGTCAGCTGATGGAGGAACGTACACAGCGATAACAATGGCGGATGTGAACTCCCTCGGTAAATAATAAGGGCGCATCCCCACGGCTAGCAGTTCAATGTCCGGGCTACAGAAACGTTCCTTCACACACACGTGGTCGGGATTGCACCACCTCTCGTTCACATAGACTGCAATCCCTCCACCTTTCTTCTTACCGCTCCGAACAACGTCTCTGTCCGCCCGAACAGTCCTGAAGCCGGGTACGACCGCGCTGTGGTCCGGGAGATGTGAGTGCAGCCATGTCTCGGTGAAACACATGATGCTGCACTCCCGGTACTCTCTCTGGGTCTTTACCAGCGCCGAGTTCGTCCGTCTTGTTGTCCAACGACCTCACGTTCCCCATTAAGATCTCCGGTACCGCTGGTTTGTATTTCCTCCTTTCCACCTTCATCTTAGCTCCAGCTCTGCAACTCCGCCGTCTTCTCCGAAGTTCAACGGGGATCTCAGGCCTCGCTCCGGGCAGCAGCAGTAGGGGCCGATTCAGCGCGATCAGCTGATCACGAAAGTAAACAATAACAATGCCCCCAACCAGAAACGTGGAAAAATTACAGTCCATTGTCTGACTGTTAACTTAACACACGTGAAGAGAAGAAAACAACAACTCTGAAGAGGAGAAAGGCTTAAAAATACTTAAAACAAAACACACTCGGGGGGAGCTGCTGTAACAGGCTGCCGCTAGTGCGGCGCCATCTTACAATACAGAAGGGTAAGAACACAGACTATATATACAGGAGGGCAGGGGAGATAATTCAACACAGCTGAACACAATCAGGACAGAGAAATGCAATCAGACAGGTGGGAGGACACGCGGGCAGGAAGTAAAGACATCTGAAAAGTAAAGAAAGGTGAATTTCAAAGTATAACAGGAAGTGTCATACAGTGGATGTACAAAAAACAAAAACATGATTGAGTGGCAGGAGCAACTCGTGAAAAAGAGAATGCAAAGAATATATAACAGAGGTCCGAGGATGGACCCCTGTGGAGCCCCACATGTTCGGAAATACTGCGTAGCAAAGCAGTTGATCAATTTTTTTTCTTTATCTAGAAGGTAGGACTTAAACCAACTATGTACCAAATCAGAGAGAACAAACTAGTTCTCAATTCTATTAGTTTATTGTGATCTACCGTATGAAAAAAAAGGTGTAAAGAAATAAACATTTTACAACATTGTTTAAGTAGTTACCATTTCCTTCCCTCAAATATGACCCACAGGAGTGTTTCCCATTCGAAACATCTCAGTTCTAATTTCAGCGCCATGTTACAGCAGCCACACAGCCTGAGTGAGACATGTAGGTCCAAGTCTCTGTTCCTCAAACATTTAACACAAATCTAGATGTGTGTTCTCATAGATCAAGAAGCAGGTACATGGTGTCATCACCTGGACCAGTGTTAGTCATGAAGGTTACAGCTTCCTTCAGCTCCATGCACGTCACATCACTACAGACCGATCATGTGCAACAGGAGCAGTCTCTGAACTTACTTATACATGGCAGGCAGTATGTACTGAGCCCAAGTGTTGCCTTGAATTCTTTGTTACGCCTCTGAAAACGGGGAGAATTAATCACAAGAGTGATGTGGTGATGTTTCCTCACTTGAATGAGGAAAACCCAACGAACAATCCGGGTATGCAGGTGAAGAAAAAAGCAATTGATCTCAGGATAACTGATCAGGCTGCTTAGCAGATGATTGATTAGCAATGGGGAATTAACTTTTAACATAAGTGAATGAAATAAACAATGAATAAGCAAAAGTTTCTCAGTATTTCAACCTATTTTTAGCACAGTACAAGTTCTCACTGTTTTCAGCCCTTTTTAAAAAACATTTTATACATTCTTCATTATGACATATGATCTTTTTAACCATTTTACAGGATTTTAACTTATTTATGAGTATGAATTGATTATTTTTTTAAAAATTGTAACAGATCATTATCATTACACTTGTCACACCTACAGTGTAACAAACCTAATCCATCACAACTCGTTCTCCACACTTCTTCACCCTCTATGCATCTCACAAAGAGACTATGGCCAAACATCTCAACAAACCCATCAAACCTGACAACACTACGTCCCGCCCACCGATAGCTGTAACCTGACTGTACCACAGACCTGTCAATCAAACGGACACACCCCAAAAATAGGTATTTTTGAAGCTTATTTTCTAATGAATGAGGGATTCTTTTCAGATGGACCTCCAGAAAACTAATAAGAAGGAGTGACTTTAGCCAACATCCATCCATCCATCATCTTCCACTTATCCGGGTCGGGTCGCGGTGGCAGCAGGCCAAGCAAGCTGACCCAGACTTCCCTCTCCCCCACAACATTTTCCAGCTCATGCTGGAGGATCCCGAGGTGTTCCCAGGCCAGCCGGGAGATATAATCCCTCCAGTGTGTCCTGGGTCTCCCCGGGGTCTCCTGCCAGAAAACCTCCAGAGGGAGGCGCCCAGGAGGATCCTGATCAGATGCCCGAACCACCTCAACTGACTCCTTTCGAGGTGAAGGAGTAACGCCTCAACTCCCTCCTGATGTCTGAGCTCCTTACCCGATCTCTAAGGCTGAGCCCAGCCTCCTACAGAGGAAACTCATTTCGACCGCTTGTAGCCGCAACCTCGTTCTTTCGGTCACGACCCAGAGAGCTGCTGACCATCGGTGAAGATCGGAACGTAGATCGACCGGTAAACTGAGAGCTTCACCTTCCGGCTCAGCTCCCTTTTCACCAACACGGTCCAGTGCAGTGCCTGTTGTACTGCTGCAGCCGGACTGATCCGGTGGTCGATCTCCCACTCCATCCTCCATCCTCCATCCTCCCCTCACTTGTGAACAAGACCCCGAGAAACTTAAACTCCTTCGCTTGGGGCAGGCACTCCACCCTCACCCAGAGGGACACATCCATCGGTTTCCTTCAGAACCATGGCCTCAGATATGGAGGTGCTAATTCTCGTCCCCGCCACTTCATACATGGCTGCACACCGCCCCAGTGAATGCTGGAGGTCCGAAGTGACCTCAGACCGGGCTGCTTTTCATCGGGGTCTTTTGAACCGCTCTTAGTCTGGGCTCTCACCTGAGACCAGTTTACCTTGGGAGACCCTAACAGGGGCCGATGCCCCGGACAACATAGCTCCCAGGATCACTGAGCCACTCAAACCCCTCCACCATGGTAAGGTGGCGATTCGCAGAGAGATAACTGCTGGAGACATTTTATTGACTTTGTATTTGATGAGAGAAGTTGAATGGGAGTCTATGGAGCCGGATGCTTTTTTGGAGCCGACCTCTAGTGGCACTCACTGGTATTGCAGGTTAAGGCACTTCTGCATCGACCTAATTTTTCAGACCTGGAAACCACAAACATTTTTCAGTCAATAAGTCTGACTGATATGAACAAGTCAACCATCAGTAAATGAGAGGAAGTTGATGCTGAGAAACAGCCCTGTGAGGTATCCTGCTTGGCAAATAAATCCAGAGTTTAAGAGGTGTTACTGATTTAAAGAAACTCCCAGTAGAGAATCTGGAGGGATCTTTTCGTCCATTTTGAACACAGAAGCTAAACAAGCTGCTTTTGATTCCACTGATGTACTGACTAGAAAGATGTTGGGTTGAGGGAATCACCTTGAAGTGTTCTGCCCGGCCCAATCCGGTCCAATCTTTTAACCCCGGTTCACATCGAGCCCACGGTCTTTATCAGCAGTAATAACATGCCTGACTCTTGGTGGTTCTTTGTTAAGATATTATTCTCTCTCCTCCTGGCTCTCTCTTCCACTTTATGATCTAAAATTGATGCCTCTCTGGTGGACACAGAGAGACTTTGAAGTGGGAGAAGCTTGACAAAACGCCCCGAGGCGAGTGTTTCACGGGGCTACGGGGAGGCAGCTTCTCCTGGAGTTACACCGACATGGAGGGGGAACAGCTTTCACACGGGAAGGGCACTGGCAAAAGTTTCTGGAGGACAAAAATGCTTGAGCTGTTAAAGCTCTCATGTGTGTGTGTGTGTGTGTGTGTGTGTGTGTGTGTGTGTGTGTGTGTGTGTGTGTGTGTGTGTTCAAAATTTGTTAAACCTGCAGTGCAGAACTTTTGTATGACCCTTCTGGCAATGAGAGGAATCACAAAAACACTATTGAAGCAATGGTGCATGCATGTTACGTACACGCCGACAGGTGATACCGCCTCGGTGGAGCAGCTTCTACCTGTAGCTTCAGTCATCCGTTGCTCTCCATCAATGTAACACGTTCATTTACATGTAAAAGTCACAAACGCAAGTTTTAAACCTGGTGAAAAATCTACTATCTCAAACCAGCTTCTTCATAAGAGTTCAATTTGACATCATCCATTAATCTGCCTTTTCACTCAGATCTACAAGACTTCACTGCTCATCACAATCACATTAAAATGTATCTTTGATTTTAACATTTGCTCAGCAAATCAGATCAGGGGTATCAGTCCAGAATATTTTTATGACTATCAAGAGTAAAGAATTGGGGATATTTTGGAAGTGCAGACAATAAGGGAGAAGCATTACTTCATGCATTATAATATTTGTATTCAAATAATATTTATTATTATTGTTAGCTGATCAGGCTCCAGCTGACTCTACTGTTTGGAACTTATCGGTTATTTATTTGTTTGTAATTATGTCGGGGAAATTGCCTGGAATCTGTTTATATCATATCATTGTTTTATTCGCAGAAGTCTTGCACATCTTTTGACACCAACTTTTGACTCATTGCCATGAAGAGCAACTGTATTATTTCTTCATCTTTTTAAAGATTACTTTCATCGGCATTTTATACCTTTATTTACAGTGAAGATTGACAGGAAATGAGGAAGAAAAAGGGATTCACATGCAGCCAAGATCCAGCTGGCCGAACCGGACTTGTGTGTCCGTGCAAATCACTCAGCTATTCAGTGGCCCCGCAAAATAAATATTTTTTGGTTTATTTTTCACATAAAGTTGGATGTCATGTCAGACCTACAGTGCATCCGGAAAGTATTCACAGCGCTTCACTTTTTCCACATTTTGTTATATTACAGCCTTATTCCAAAATGGATTAAATTAATTTTCCCCCTCAAAATTCTACACACAATACCCCATAATGACAACGTGAAATAAAAAAAAAAAATTGAAATTTTTGCAAATCTATTAAAAATCAAAAATGAAAAAAAATCACATGTACATCAGTATTCACAGTCTTTGCCATTACACTCAAAGTTGAGCTCAGCTGCTTCCTGTTTCCACTGATCATCCTTCAGATGTTTCTACAACTTGATTGGAGTCCACCTGGTAAATTCAGTTGATTGGACATGATTTGGAAAGACACACACCGTCTATATAAGATCCCACAGTTGACATGTCAGAGCACAAACCAAGCCATGAAGTCTAAATAATTGTCTGTAGACCTCCGAGACAGGATTGTATCGAGGCTCAGATCTGGGGAAGGGTACAGAAACATTTCTGCAGCATTGAAGGTCCCAATGAGCACAATGACCTCCATCATCCGTAAATGGAAGAAGTTTGAACCACCAGGACTCTTCCTAAAGTCGGCCGCCCGGCCAAACTGAGCGATCGGGGGAGAAGGGCCTTAGTCAGGGAGGTGACCAAGAACCCGATGGTCACTGACAGAGCTCCAACGTTGCTCTGTGAAGCGAGGAGAACCTTCCAGAAGGACAACCATCTCTGCAGCACTCCACCCAGCAGGCCTGTATGGTAGAGTGGACGGACGGAAGACACTCCTCAGTAAAAGGCTCATGACAGCCCACCTGGAGTTTACCAAAAGGAACCTGAAGGACTGTCAGACCAGGAGAAACTAAATTCTCTGGTCTGAAGATTGAACTCTTTGGCCTGAATGCCAAGCGTCATGTTTGGAGGAAACCAGGTGGAAACCACAAGCATGGTGGTGGCAGCATCATGCTGTGGGGATGTACAGAGACATCCTTGATGAAAACCTTCTCCAGAGCGCTCTGGACCTCAGACTGGGGCGAAGGTTCATCTTCCAACAGGACAACGACCCGAAGCGCACAGCCAAGATAACAAAGGAATGTCTTCGGGACAACTCTGTGAATGTCTTTGAGAGGCCCAGGCAGAGCCCAGACTTGAACCCGATTGAACATCTCTGGAGAGATCTGGAGATGTCTGAGCACCGACGCTCCCCATCCAACCTGATGGAGCTTCAGAGGTCCTGCAAAGAAGAATGGGAGAAACTGCCCAAGAATAGGAGACAAGCTTGTAGCATCATACTCAAAAAGACTCGAGGCTGTAATTTCTGCCAAACGTGCTTCAATAAAGTATTGAGCAATGTCTGTGAATACTTAAGTACGTGTTATATTTTCGTTCTTTATTTTTAATAGATTTGCAAACATTTTAAACAAACTATTTTCACTTTGTCATTATGGGATATTGTGTGTAGAATTTTGAGGAAAAAAATGAATTTAATCCATTTTGGAATAAGGCTGTAACATAACAAAATGTTTAAAAAGTGAAGCGCTGTGAATACTTTCCGGATGCACTGTATGTTGGAGACAATGATTTCAAAAATGTATTACTTGACAAAGTTCCTGGATTTTCATTCTTATTATCTAAAGTCATCATAATAATTTCTCTGTCCTGCTATTTAGAAATAAATATTGTTCATTCGTCTATTTTATGGAATATTATTCAACACATTCTTGTTTCAAGACTCAAGTAATAATGATATAAAGTGGTAATCTGTCTGAGATAAAAGCCCAAGGCTTCTCAGACTACTGCAGTGAATATGTTGAAGCGGGAAAGCCGTTCACAGAAGGTGAATTCGTCAAAAAGTGCATATTACAGGCTGCAAGTATCGTCTGTCTGGAAAAGAAAGGTCGGTTTAGCAACATCAGCCTTCCTGCCAACACCGTAGCAGAGCGCATTTCTGACCTGTCAAGTAACATTTATGATCAACTGTGTGAGAAAGCCAAATATTTCAGTGTATACTCAGTCGCTCTTGATGAGACCACAGACATCAGAGACACCGCCCGGCTCGCAATGTATGTCCGTGGTATCGATGACAATTGTGAAGTGATAGAGGAGTTGCTCACAGTAATCCCAATGCATGGCCAGACCACCGCTCAGGAGATATTTCACCAGCTGTGTGATGCCATGGAGAATGCCGGTTTGCCATGGAAGAGGTTTGTTGGAATAACAAGCGATGGAGCGCCATCAATGACAGGGAGGACAAATGGACTGGTGGCACTTGTTCCAAACAAACTGGAAGAGGAGGGTGCAGAGGAGGCCATTGCTCTGCACCGCATTATCCATCAGCAGGCCCTTTGCAGCAAATGCCTGAAGTTTGACAATGTGATGTCTGTCGTTGTGAAATGCATCAACCAAATCAGATCCAGGGAAGGTTCTGTGCTTTTTTAGAGGAAATAGAGTCAGAAGATGGGGATGTGCTCTACTTCACCGAGGTACGTTGGCTCAGCAGGGAAACGCCTTGAAGAGATTTTTTGAGTTGAGAGCAGAAGTGAAAGCCGTCATGGAGAAGGATGGGGTGGCTGTTCCTGTGCTAAGTGATCCCAAATGGCTCATGGACTTAGCTTTTCTTGTTGATATCACACATGAGCTTAATGTACTGAACAAGAGTTTACAAGGCAACTGGTCAGTGCTGCCTATGACAACGTGAGAGCATTCTCCACAAAACTTGTGTTATGGAAAGCCCAGCTCTCTCAGACAAACCTTTGCCATTTCCCAGCATGCAAGGCACTCGTGGATGCAGGCACACCATTCAGTGGTGAGAAGTATGTTGATGCCATTTTGAAGCTACAGGAGGAATTTGATTACAGATTTGCAGACTTCAAGACGCACAGAGCCACATTTCACATTTGTGCGGACCCCTTCTCCTTTGATGTGCTTCAAATGGAGCTCGTTGACCTGCAGTGCAACTCTGACCTCAAAGCCAAGTTCAGGGAGGTGAGTGGAAAAGCAGACAAGCTTGGGCAATGTTTGAGAGAATTGACCCCCAGCTTTCCCGAGTGTTCAAGCGGACCATGTGCCTTTTTGGGAGCACATACTTGTGCGAAAAGCTCTTCTCCACCTTGAACTTCAATAAGTCCAAGTACAGGTCCAGACTTACTGATGATCATCTTCAAGCCATACTGAGGGTCTCAACTGCTTCCTCCCTCAAGACAAATGTGGCTCAGCTGTGCGAGAGGAAGCGCTGCCAGGTCTGTAGCAGCAAGGAGTAGGCAAGAGAAGCCATGTTCAGAAGAACAGTTCATGTTCTTCAATGTTCCATTCATGTTCAGGACAATTCATGTTCAGAAGAACCCATTGAGGTTAAAGAACTGTTAATAAAGACATTTAAATCTGAATACAGCAGATATAGAAGACTGAAGAAACCACACATTGTTAGGATTCCTGTCTGTTCCTAGTGTGTTTAACCCCCGAATACCTTTCCTCCTGTGTCCTGTCATTTCCCTGTCTGTTTTTCTCTCTCAGCAGTACCCTCCTCCAAGCACCGCCCACTACCGCACCTCTCCGGCAGCACAGCTGAGCGGCATTCCAATTGATTACGCCGGCCGCTACTTATACCCTAGTCTCCTGCCCATCCGGTGTCAGTTCGTCCGTTGCCTACCCGTCAACCCGTCCAGTAAGTCCGTTCCGTCTCCCGTTGTTGAGATTACGATTCTGACCTGTTTCCTGTTTCCTGCCGTTCAGTGTCGGGCCACGGGCATCCACCTGAACGAAGAAGATTCCAGATCGTTCCTCGGAGATCATCTGCTGTATCTTGGCAATCCTGTGTCAAGCTACGAGTGTCACACAGTCGACCCTGCCGGTTCCGTCCAGTGTCGAGCCACGGGCATCACCTGCACGAAGAGACCCTCCAGTGCGTTCCTCGGAGATCCGCTGTCGAGGTTTGGGGCGATCCTGTGTCGAGTCGCGGACGTCACACAATCGATCCAGCCAATCAGCTCGCTGATGAGAGATCTGGGGATTCCCCCAGCGGAGCATCGCCGTTCGGCTACGTCACCCGGCCACATGTCAAGGGGAACCCCGGGGATTCCCTCGTTTGGCGAAGCGCAAATTGACACAGACTCTTGGCGTGCATTTCCTGTTTGCCTCACTGCCCGGGGAATAAAAGACCTGCTTCCTAAGAGATTTTGCCGTGTGTCTGCATTTGGGTTCGTTGATCCCCTCACCACATAACAGAACGAACTGACCAGACATGGACCCAGCAACCGCAGCAGAATCCACCTCTGCGGACCAACTGCAGAGGGCTCTTACGACCCAGGGGATTCTCGTCGGGCAGCACCATCAGCTGATCCAGGGACTGACTGAGGCTCAGCAGACTCTCGGCTCCCAGGTGGCCGAGCTCGGGGCTATGATGCAGGATCTCACTCTCGCTCTCCAGGCCGTCGCTGGTCCGCCCGTCGCTGGACTACCCGTCGCTGGACTACCCGTCGCGGCTTCACCTCCTCCCCGTGAGTCATTTGTTCCGCCCCCGGAGCCCTTTCACGGGGCTACACGGGGTTGCCGAGGATTCTTATTACAAGTGATGTTAGTGTTCCGACAGCAGCCTATCTCCTATGCCTCGGACAGTTCGAAGATCTCCTATATTATAGGGTTGCTGCGAGGACGGGCCTTGATCTGGGCTGAGGCATGGCAGACTCGGAACCCAGTAGACTCTACCTCGTTCGCACGGCTGAGGGAGGAGTTTGAGAAGGTGTTTGATCACCCGGAGTACTCCAGTGATGCGGTACAGCGGCTGCTTCACCTACGCCAGGGCTCTACTAGCGCGGCTGAGTTTTCAGTGGAGTTCCGGATCCTAGCCGCCGAGTCCGGCTGGGACGAGAGGGCCCTGCAGGGTGTGTACCAGAACAGTTTATCTGAGGAGCTTAAGGATGAGCTCGCAGTTCGGGAGGAGGCTGACTCTTTAGATGAACTCATCTCTCTCTCCATTCGGCTGGATAACCGGATGCGGGAGAGAAGGCGCGAGAGAACCCGCCGGACCGCCCGGCCGGGCCGTCAGCCTAACTCCTATTCCTGTTTCCCGCTCCAGGCACCCACACGTCGACCCACTCCCGATCAGTCGGACCACACCGCTACGACGCCGCCAGCGGACGAGGAGCCCATGCAGCTGGGGAGGTCGCATCTCACTCTGCAGCAGAGGGAGCAGCGCTTCAGGTCGGGAGTTTGCCTCTACTGCGGGGAGCCAGGGCATCGCATCGCCTCCTGTCCAGTTCGCCCAAAAGAGGGGCTCGCCAGTAGTGGTTGGGATACTGGCGAGCGAATCCACGCGTTTCCCCCATCCCAAGTCCCGCCTGACGTTGCCCGCGAGCCTGGTTTTGCCATCAGGTCCTCTTCACATCTCGGCCATTATTGACTCTGGAGCCGAACAGAACTTTTTAGACTCCACGTTCGTCTCCAGGCACGGGATTCCGGTGGAGGCTCTGGAGCGGCCGCTGTCGGTGCGTGCCCTGGATGGTAGTCCGCTGGCGACTATTACACACCGAACTCTGCCCATTCCTCTGCTCGTGTCAGGCAATCATCGCCACAAGATTCGATTGTACGTGTTCCCGTCTCCTCTGACGCCCCTGGTCCTGGGTCATCCTTGGCTCCGGGACCACAACCCCCGGATCGACTGGGTAGGAGAGAGAGTCTTGGGTTGGAGCCCGGCCTGTCACTCACGCTGCCTCTTGTCCGCCGTTCCCCAGCCTGAGAACATCCCCTGCAGTTCTACGGCCGGACCCGATCTATCCTCCGTTCCCCGGGAGTACGCAGACCTGGGGGAGGTTTTTAGTAAGGAACAAGCCCTCTCCCTACCACCTCATCGACCGTACGACTGCGCCATCGAGTTGCTCTCTGGCGCATCGTTTCCCTCCAGCCGCCTCTACAATCTGTCCCGACCCGAGCGAGAGGCGATGGAACAATACATCACAGACTCTCTAGCCGCAGGAATTATCCGTCCCTCATCCTCCCCTCTGGGAGCGGGGTTTTTTTTTGTAACCAAGAAAGACAAGACCCTGCGTCCCTGCATTGACTATCGTGGCCTCAACCAGATTACCACCAAAAATAAATACCCTCTACCACTGCTAGACTCCGTTTTCGAGTCTCTCGCTGGGGCCACCGTGTTCTCTAAATTGGACCTCCGTAACGCCTACCACCTGGTCCGAATCCGAGAGGGAGATGAGTGGAAGACGGCGTTTAACACCCCCCTTGGCCATTTCGAATATTTGGTCATGCCTTTCGGTCTGACCAATGCCCCTGCTGTTTTCCAGGCCCTGGTGAACGACGTTCTTCGGGACTTCCTGAACCGGTTCGTGTTCGTCTACTTGGACGACATATTGATTTACTCAGCTACCCCCAAGGAACACCACCATCATGTCCGTCAGGTCCTTCAAAGACTCCTGGAGAATCGGCTCTTCATTAAGGCGGAGAAGTGCGAGTTCCACGTCCATTCAGTCCAGTTTTTGGGCTTTATCATAGAGGAGGGGCAGGTCCGTAAGGACCCGGAGAAGGTTAGAGCTGTGACGGAATGGCCTGTGCCCTCCTCCCGAAAGAGACTTCAGCAGTTCCTAGGGTTTGCCAATTTTTACCGGCGATTCATCCGGGGTTACAGCCAGGCCGCTCTTCCCCTTACTCGACTCACATCCACCAAGGTGGATTTCAGCTGGACGCCCGAGGCCAACAAGGCTTTTTTGGCCCTCAAAGAACTGTTTGTCTCGGCTCCTATCCTCGCACATCCGGACGAGAAACGCCAGTTCGTAGTCGAGGTGGACGCCTCTGATACCGGGGTCGGGGCAGTATTGTCCCAACGTTCAGTTGCTGATTCCAGACTCCGACCCTGTGCGTTCTTCTCCCGAAGACTCTCCCCAGCCCAGCGGAATTACGACGTGGGTAACCGAGAGCTGCTGGCTGTGAAATTAGCTCTGGAGGAGTGGAGGCACTGGCTGGAGGGATCAGCGCAGCCTTTTGTCGTCCTCACCGATCATAAGAACCTAGAATATATACACACAGCCAGAAGACTAAACCCCCGTCAGGCCCGCTGGGCATTATTTTTCTCCCGCTTTAATTTCACCATCACTTTTCGTCCAGGGCACAAGAACACTAAGCCCGATGCCCTGTCCCGTCAGTTTTCCCCGGATGAAGAGGAGCCAACCCCGGATACCATTGTGCCTCCCTCCTGCGTGCTGGGAGCACTGACTTGGGAGGTCGAGATGGCGGTGCGTGAGGCTCAGCGGACCCAGCCTGACCCTGGAGGAGGTCCCCCTGACCGGCTGTTCGTTCCTCCGTCCGTCCGTTCCCAGGTCCTGCGGTGGGCTCATGACTCCCGGCTCTCCGGCCACCCAGGTATCCGCCGAACCATACACTGGCTTCGCCGCACCTTCTGGTGGCCATCCCTCGAGGAGGACTCGCGAGCCTACGTCTTGGCCTGCACCACATGCGCCCGCAATAAGGCTTCGCACCGACCCCCTGTGGGACTACTACGACCACTCCCCACCCCCCAGCGCCCATGGTCTCATATTGCCATGGACTTTGTCACGGGTTTCACTCCATCTGACCGGAATACGGTCATCCTCACCATAGTGGATCGGTTCTCAAAGGCGGCCCACTTCATTCCACTCCTCAAGCTTCCGTCTGCCCAGGAGACCGCCGACCTGCTGACCCTGCATGTCGTCCGACTCCATGGCATCCCTGTGGACATTGTGTCTGATCGGGGTCCGCAGTTCGCCTCTCAGGTCTGGAAGGCGTTTTGCCGGACCATCGGGGCCACGCCCAGCCTCTCCTCAGGGTTCCACCCCCAGACAAATGGACAGACTGAGAGGCTGAATCAGGAGTTGGAGGCCGTTCTTCGGTGTGTGACCACCGCCAATCCCGCATCCTGGAGCCGTCACCTTCCGTGGGTAGAATACGCTCACAACTCGCACACCTCCGCTGCCACTGGACTGTCCCCCTTCGAGGCCTCCCTGGGCTATCAACCTCCCCTGTTCCCTAGCCAAGAGGTCGAGGTAGCAGTCCCATCAGTCCAGGTCCATGCCCGTCGCTGTAGGCGGGTGTGGAGGGAGACTCGGGCCGCCCTACTGCGCACTGCAGAACAGAACAAGAGGGTGGCAGATCGTCGCCGAGTTCCCGCTCCCGTGTACCAGCTCGGACAGCAGGTTTGGCTCTCAACGAAGGATATTCCCCTTCGTACAGAGTCAAGAAAGCTGTCCCCGAGATTCATTGGGCCCTTCCCGATCACCGCTATAATCAACCCCGTCACAGTCAAACTACAGTTACCAGCCTCCATGAGAATTCACCCTGTCTTCCATGTCTCTCTCCTGAAACCCGTGGTCACCAGCCCATTGAATCCTCCGGCCACACCCCCTCCACCACCCCGAATTATCGATGGAGGGCCCGTCTATACGGTCAATCGCCTCCTCGATGTCCGCCGCAGAGGTAGGGGGTTCCAGTATCTGGTAGATTGGGAGGGTTATGGGCCTGAGGAGCGGTGCTGGGTACCACGCTCCCGGATCTTGGATCCTGAGATGGTTCACACCTACCATCGACAGAACCCTGACAAGCCTGGCGGTTCGCCAGGAGGCTCCCGTTGAGAGGGGGGTACTGTTAGGATTCCGGTCTGTTCCTAGTGTGTTTTCCCCTGTTTAACCCCCGAATACCTTTCCTCCTGTGTCCTGTCATTTCCCTGTCTGTTTTTCTCTCTCAGCAGTACCCTCCTCCAAGCACCGCCCACTACCGCACCTCTCCGGCAGCACAGCTGAGCGGCATTCCAATTGATTACGCCGGCCGCTACTTATTCCCTAGTCTCCTGCCCATCCGGTGTCAGTTCGTCCGTTGCCTACCCGTCAACCCGTCCAGTAAGTCCCTTCCGTCTCCCGTTGTTGAGATTACGATTCTGACCTGTTTCCTGTTTCCTGCCGTTCAGTGTCGGGCCACGGGCATCCACCTGAACGAAGAAGATTCCAGATCGTTCCTCGGAGATCATCTGCTGTATCTTGGCAATCCTGTGTCGAGCTACGAGTGTCACACAGTCGACCCTGCCGGTTCCGTCCAGTGTCGAGCCACGGGCATCACCTGCACGAAGAGACCCTCCAGTGCGTTCCTCGGAGATCCGCTGTCGAGGTTTGGGGCGATCCTGTGTCGAGTCGCGGACGTCACACAATCGATCCAGCCAATCAGCTCGCTGAGGAGAGATCTGGGGATTCCCCCAGCGGAGCATCGCCGTTCGGCCACGTCACCCGGCCACGTGTCAAGGGGAACCCCGGGGATTCCCTCGTTTGGCGAAGCGCAAATTGACACAGACTCTTGGCGTGCATTTCCTGTTTGCCTCACTGCCCGGGGAATAAAAGACCTGCTTCCTAAGAGATTTTGCCGTGTGTCTGCATTTGGGTTCGTTGATCCCCTCACCACATAACACACATAGTTGCTGACTAGAGAAATCTAATTATTATTATTTTATTTATTACTGATTTATTTACTTATTAATTCTTAATTTGTTTATTTATTTTTTCATCTTATTTTGTGTTAAAAAAAATAAAAATAAAGACATTTGAGAAGATTGGAATTTTTTTTAACAAAGCTTTTCTTGTGGAATACCCGATGCAGCTCAGCCTCACCCAGACTCTGCCTCCAGTGGCCCCCAAGTAAATTAAGTTTGAGACCCCTGGAGTAGAGGGAGAACTGAAACATAAATTCAGTCCATAAATGACCCCAAGGTCATAACAAATTTATAAACATTTGATGAATTGTGGTTTTAATCAATTCCAAAAAATGGAGAATTAACTCAGCACTTTATTGGCAAATTATTTTTTAGGGGTTAGTTTTATGGGCAAAAGGAAAGGTTTATGGAAACTCAACTACCCTCTTTAATTTCAGGTTATATTCTTTGGTTTATTCATTTAGATGAAGATTCCTTTTTATTTGCATACCTGCAAGTAATGAGTCAAATGTTCATTCTTTTGCTGCAAGTACACGATTTGACACCCTCTTAAAAGGCCCTCAGCCTCCGTCACAAGCCTACGCTGCGTTGATCGTAACCTGTTTTCCTCGAGTCCTGTTTCTGTCGGCCTTCTGCCAGCTCTGTGTCTCCGTTACTTCTGTGCTCACCTGTCTGAACCTGCTTCACACCTGCCTCTGTCTGCTGCGTTCGGATCCTTCGTCCCAAGTTGAACTGTGATGATGTTTGTTTTGTTTAGTTAGTTTTAATTTAATTTAATATTATTCTATTTTATTGTATATACTGTGCATTTTTATATTTAAGATTTTTACTCTTTTGTTTTATTGCTTTCCTGTACCTATAATGCTGCTGTCGTGAAAAAATGTCCCCTTGTGGAATTAATAAAGTGTCTATCTATCTGTCTGTCTGTCTATCTATCTATCTATCTATCTATCTATCTATCTATCTATCTATCTATCTATCTATCTATCTATCTATCTATCTATCTATCTATCCATCCATCCATCCATCCATCCATCCATCTATCTAAACTGCATCACTACAAATTAGCACCAGACCCTAACTTCAGCGATCTACCTGAGTATGAAAATACAGAGAGCGACATGGACAATTTCCCCTTTTCTTTACCTTTCAAAGAAAACAAAGCTTCCAACGTCTAAATGAATAATTGCTACCAACAAATTGCTTCGAAGGTGTTTCTTTTACATTCCATCTGTGGAGGTCAGTCATTTCAAAATAATTGCTTGTTTGTGCATTTAGTCTGTTTGGAAGCCCGGCCGCTTGAGGCAGTGACCCACTGCGATGTCTTCAGCAAATTGCATTCTTCATCCCAGCTTTAGCAGCAGCACACAGCTACATCTTGCTGTGCAGGCTCGGCTGCAGAAACCATGTTGAATAGAGACAGGATATTGTTCTATTAATTGTGGACCTTCATACCGTAAAATACAATTTCTGCCTGCGGCTTCACACCAAAATATCCTCCAATTCTTTATTGCAGGTTACAGCTCGTATGTGCTGTGTTATTAGTTGTTTTCTTCCTGTCTGTAGAACTGTATGAACCCGGCGCTGCGAACAAAATCAGCTTATTGACGCTGTCTGTGCTTCATGATGCTCGTTGTGAACAACTGCTGTGAAACAAGAGTGTGCTTTAATACAATCTGCTGGCTGAGAGTCTGCGGTGCAATTTGGATGTTGACTGAGGATAAAAAGTGCAAAACGGCCAGCAGCAGACTCGTGCAGGAAAGCAGATAATGTTATGACCAAGTTAAAGGGAACTTTGTGATTTTTTTTCAATTGGAAAGACATTTAAAAGGCCATTAAAATTCAATGTACATATACATATATATATATTTGAGTATTCAGCAGACAGAGCTTTCTGCAATGACTACCGGGCCACATTAATGACATCCGGAGGGATTCCTCATGACAGGTAGACAACCTATTTATCCAACAACTGAACATGAACATGCACTTAAAGGAATCCTCAGATCCTCTGTCGTGTTATGAGTTTTTCAGAGTTGTGATATGAAACCACAACTGCTATCAAGGTTCACTCACGTGTGATCAAGTCATGATAATGTTTTGTTGTTGTACAGCCTGTAACTAAATCATTATATCTTTGCATGGAGGGGGATGGATGTATTAAATGTAATTTTACACGTCGCACAAAATGCAAATATGTGCTCTTCTAAAACCTTTATCTATAATATGTTAATGAAAGATGGTGGACTGTTGTAAGTAGAACCAACACTTCAAGGGGGTTATTAATGTTTCATTGCTTTGCATGGTGACATTTAGACTGCAGTGTAAAGTAAATAGTCATCACACTGATGATAGCACATCAATAAAACGTGGCTCCAAATGTGTATTAATGTTTAGAGAACTATAATTATATATTCTAACCCACACTGCGTCTTTATTGTTGTTTAAGTTCTGTCTAAATAGATGAAAAAGCATTGAAGGATAGATGTGGCATCTCCAATGTTTTTGTAGTTTTTCAGTGTTTCTGAAACTCTTTATTTCAATTAAATTAATTTCAACTTTAATTAAATAGCACCAAATCACAACACAAAGTTATTTCATGGCACAACATAGAAAAGTCCTTACAGCAGAACTTCATAATATTATACAGAGAAACCCAACAATTCAACAATTCAACAATTCCTACACAAGTTTTGGAGGGGAAAACTCCTCTTTAAGGGAGAAAAAACTCCAACAGAGGGAAGAAAAACCTCCGACAGAACCAGGATCAGAGGTGGGCGGAGCATCTGTTAACAGAACCGGGCTCAGAGGTGGGCGGAGCATCTGTTAACAGAACCAGACTCAGGTCCTGAAGGAGCTGAAGCTCCGCCCCCTCACTGGAAGGTGTTCAGTGTTCTGTAGGACAGTCCTGTGGCTGCAGTTCTTTTCCCCACTAAGCGGTCCGTCTGACATCCAACCTCTCGGTGACTTTATACATGATGTCCCACTGGTCCTCTGTCTCTCTGGTGGACGGAGCAGCCTGCTTTATGAAAACAATAGAATCAGAATTTATTTGTCCAATGATTGAAACATACAGATGCATATAAATCCAGCTTGTCCCCCTGATCTGCAACACAGGAGTCAAACTGGACACCAGAGACAGCAGACAATGAGTCTCCAACTACTTCTAACGACCTGCATTACAATAGTGGAGATAATAAGAGAGGAGGAGTTGATTTAGTTCTGTAACGACTGAAACATGAACAACACTGCATTATATCACATCAATTCATTATATCAAATTAATTAATTACATCACATCAATTCATTATATCAAATTAATTAATTACATCACATCAATTAATTACATCACATCAATTAATTACATCACATCAATTAATTGCATCACATCAATTCATTACATGACATGTTAATTCATTACATCACATGTTAATTCATTACATCACGTCAATGCATTACATCACATGTTAATTCATTACATCAAATCAATTCATTTCATCACATCAATTCATTACATCACATGTTAATTCATTACATCACATGTTAATTCATTACATGTTAATTTATTACATCACATGTTAATTCATTACATGTTAATTCATTACATCACGTCAATTCAAACTTTGAACCTGCTCAGGTCGAGCCGACAGTCTTTCTCTTTCATTGATGTCCCTCCTCCACCTCCTCCTCCACCTGCAGCCTCCTCCACGTGTAGTCGGGCTCGTTTATCCGGACCGGTACCGGTACATGTAACCGAGAGGGTCGGTGATTGTAACGTTACACCGGAGTACAACAACAACAACCCTCATTAATGTGAGGACTAGATCTCCTCTGGTCCATGTTCACCATCACCCCGACATGTAAAATACAGAGTTACATATATTATAGTTCCTTATCGGAGCTTTATTGAGACGCATAAAATAATCGGCGGTTATCGGAACATTTTCCTCTGAACTCTGCTACGAGCTCAATAGAAGCTAATTAGCACGTTAGGTAGGTAGGTAGGTAGGTATATACTTTATTAATCCCAGAGGGGAAATTTTTTCGCCACAACAGCATACATACATACAGCTCCCATTTCATGAAAATAAAGTTATTCTACACCGAATAAAATCACATTAGCGGTTTGCACCGCAGATTAAATATAGCAGAGTTACTGTGGAAAAGTTATCTGGTATAATTATAACAAGCACACAGAACTTAGGCTGAGTGGTGGACTGGCGGCGGCGGACGGTGCCGGTGCGACCGGGAGATGAACGGCCATGAGGGTGAAGCTCGGTTCGGCTCTGTGCTGCAGGAGGAGCGGTGTGTGCGTGAACTCCGTCCGTCTCCGGTGGAAGTTGGTGAAACAATCCACTGTGAAATGATCCCTACAGAGGAGGCTGTTGGTGTTCATCCTAAAGTCTCCTTTAGCTCTTCATGAAATCAATCCACCTCTTTTTCCTTCATCAGTAGGACATTTAAATAGAGATGCAGCGCTGCTTTGGAGGTTCTTGCTTCCAGGAAAAATGGACGTGCAGGTGGAGGGAGACGTCCTGTAGCAGCTGATGTACAATAACAATCTGACTACGTCAGGACTAGAACTGAAGTCCAGTGGGTTGACCTCTTATGTAAATGAGCTGCAGGCTTTTATAGTGTTTCACCGTGAGAGGAGGAGCCATGCAGAAGGTTCTATAAACCGGCTGTGAGCTAGCCTTGTGACGTAGATAGGTTAGCTTTTAGCTCCGCCTAAAAAAACTGAGCTGAAGATGGATGAGAAACTGTTTAATGGTCTAACTCCACATTTCAGTGCGACGTTTTCTAGCTTTGCACATGCTTTTAGCAACTCATTTCACACGTATATAATGTATGGAGAAGCATATCTTGGAATTTGCTTGGCAGCATCTTTAAAGAAAATGCTGTTCTGCATTAAACTTGTTGCTCAGGTTCTGCAACATAATCTTACTGTGACAACAAGCCAAACAGACAAATGTCTGTATCATTGTGTCTGGACTTATAAATTGGAACTGTAAGACAACACTGGCACCATCAGGTTAAACTCAGAATTACAGCATATTCTATTATTTTCCTCCAGCATACTGTTATCACAGAGATGTTATTACATACCTTGGGATATAGAACAAGTTTTGATCATTGATTTAAGATATTTGACATCAGATTATTGTTAAAGACAAACAGTTTGAGGACTACTGCTTTATGGGTTAATTAAAAAATGGTGTCTGAGGTGTGTTTTAGGGTTAACTTTGTCTTCTTGAAAGAGTGTAAGCACATGTACAAAGTTAGCATGACAAACAGAGTCACAATGACGATATTTACGGGAAAGACGCCTGCTGAAATGTTTTTTCAAATTTAATGGGGCCACAATCTCCCTCGAACATTTTGCAAGTGCTTTGAGAATCCCAGATATAATTGTGAGAAGTTAATCTCACTTTATCTGCCGGAAGCAGAAACTGTCGGAGAATAACTGCAGTATGTTGATTGAGAACATTTTGCAGATAGTTTGACAGCCTGATTGTCTTTGAAAACAAAACAACACAAACAAATATTTTCATTCAAATCTTAGCTTTTTACAAATTTTTATATTGATAAAACAAAAAGCAATAAAAAGCTCATTTCAGCACATGTTTGTAGCAGGGTTTGTATTTTATTGCTGTCACTTTAAAAAAAAAACAATTACATGTTATGAGGTGGGTGTCTTTTTCCAGGACCCAGATGGAAGCACACAGACTCGAGGTATAAGTTCCAAAAATACTGTCTTTATTGTCCAAAAAATAAACAAACAAAAAACTACAAACCAAAAGGTGGCACCGAGCGTGTCCACTTTACGTCCAGTCGGGAGGGCAACTCAACCGACAGCTCCAGGGGGACACGGGTAACAGGACAGCCGGCAGACCGGCGGAAGGGACGGCGTCAACAATCCTCCGAGCCGGGAGGGCAACTCCACCGACTGGTGATTTTGACCGGGATATCCGCAGGAGACACAGAGGCCGGAGGAACGGGAACAGGAACAGGACTGACAGAGAGCTGACGGGGAGCAGACGGAAGACGGACGGGTGGCTAACAAACAATGAACCGACAACCAGAGTTGTGCAGGGGCAGGGTACATATAGTCTGGGGAGGTGATCAGGGAGATGCAGCACACCTGCAGGTGGTGATCAGGGGTGAGTGGCTGCATCTGCTGGGACTGGTGAGGGGCGTGGCCACGGGAGGTGAGTGGCGTGGCCACAGACAAAGACAGGGGACACAGGAGGAGAGGTGATCGGGGGCAAAATGGAGGACAAAACTGAACTCCTGACATTACATTTGTCATTGGGGGCCCAAACATTTGCTTACAGCTGTTTGAGGGTCGATCAGAAAGTTCAGAGATTGTTCCAGTTCAGTGCCAATGGTTCACAGCACGGTGATGCACAATGAACAGGAGGAAACTATGTCCTTCATGAGTAAGTACACCACTATATGTCACTTGATCAACACCAGCACCTGAGATACACAAGTTGTCGTGATCACTGGCATGTGTGCATTTGTGATGTCACCACAAAGGTGAGCAGAGAAACATCAGATTTTGGGTCAAACTTGGGAAATCGGCAAAAGGGGACCCTTGAAATGCTTCAGAAAGTCTACGGTGATGAAGCGATGAGCCGGGCGAAGTGTTCTGATGACATCATGTTTCAAGAGGGGCGGAGCTTCATTGTCCATGACCGAAGAAGACGCATCAGGGTCAGGAGACACCAGGCGGGTTTTCTTTGAAGTTTGGCGGGGTTGTACAAAGTAGCACCAATATTCGTCCCCCAGAGTCAGACTGTCAACACCGAGTTCTACCAGGACCTTCTGAGGCATATGAGGGAAGAAAACAATTGGTGCAAACCACCTGAACTGTTGCGCCATGGCAACAGGGTTCTACAACATGACAACACGCCCGCTCAGCGTGTTGAAAACACAAAAGTTTCTCACTTTCTGCTTCAAAAATTTGAAAGGACATCTTCTGTGCGATCTCTGCTCAAGTTTCAGGTCCATGGTGACATCGTACATGCTCACATGCCAGTGGTCACAAAACAAAACTTGGAATACTTCCTCTTGAAGGTTATAGCTTCCGCCGGCTCCATTTGAATCAGCGTGCAGCGCTCCATTTGCGGGGCAACAGCAGCAGTCTCTGAACGTTTTGACTGCCCCTTTTATTTGAAAGGCCAGTGAATGTGATCACTTTGAATGCACTGTGTGAGGAGGTATTTAAGATTTAAGTCTTCAGCAGAAAGCAGCTTAAACTTGCCAAAACTGAATATCACGTATTGCCATTAGTTTTCATGAGGAGGAGCAGGACTTTTGCATTATTTATTTCATTGGCAACATTAAAAGTTATCCATTAGCAGTTCCTGTTTGTAATGTAACCATTGACGGAACTATGGCTGTATTACTGTGACACTGAAGAAAACTTAAAAATGTGATAAAACTCAAGCAAGTTCTGAAATTTTATTTGTTAGTCAGTAGTTGGTAGATTTATGGACCTTTATTTGCTTTCTGTGTAGGTTTGTCTGTGTATTACAGACCATATCCTGTATTAAGCATTAAATCCTGTCCATGAGGGTGATTTGAATTACTGAGGTCTACAAGAATATTTCATTGTCCTCCTCCTCCCGAGACTGAAGAGATGAATCACCCTCTCTGAGAAAAAAGTACTTCAACAGAAATTACTGGGGTTTTGGTGTTATTGGGGACCTCTGTTCTCTAAAATATGATTAGAATTTAAAGAAGTCTCACGCATTTCATCTGAATCAATGACTCATTAACTCTCCTCACTTCATACTGAATCCTGGTGAACCAGAGCCGACTTCTTATTTTGCAGGAGAGCCGCTGGGTTAATACATATATGTTTTATTATTATTTATTGCTTGATGGATGAGGTCAGCTTTGGGTTGTCATGCAAAGAGAGTTGACATACAGGATGTTGGAGGTTACAGAGGGAAGAGGAGGGGAGGGGATGTCAGTTCTGCATGGCCGGCTGGTGTGGCAGCTCACTCTCCTCTGGGTGCCGGCACCTCTTCACCTCGCTCTCCTCCCCCGTATCCTCTGCCGCGGCACAGTCGTGTCACAGTGCAGCCGTCTCAGCTCTGCAGAGCACTGGCCGACATCATCACAGACACTCGGCTGCCCCTGCCATGCGGGAAACTCTGTTCCTACACAACAAATGAAGTACTAAGCAGACTGCCTCTTCCATCTGAACAGCCCCCTCTGCAGAAATTCATGCTGACATTGAAAAGTTCGGACCTTGTTCATAGAAACAGAATGTGATGATTTGTCTAATGAAAAACATATGCTTATTTTAAATTTAATGGCAGCAACAGGTTTCAAAAAAGTTTTGGACAGGGTCAACAAAAGACTGAAAAAGTTGTATTAAACTACCTCGTGGAGCATCTCAACTAGTCAGGTCAGAAAGAGAGCCAGCTTGGGATGAAACCTGCTTTTATAGACTCCTCCACAGATGAAAGCGATCCCTGAACCAGATAGGAGAAGCCAAAGATTCTAACCTGGACAGGGAAGCAAAAGGCCAGCCAGACAACCTGTGAGGATTCCTGTCTGATCCTACTGTGTTTCCCTCTATTTTGTCCCCGATCACCTCTCCTCATGTGTGTTGTCATTTCCCCGTCTGTTTGTGATTGTTTGTGTTCCTCACAGTATCCTCCTCCAAGCTCCGCCCTCTGACTCACCGTTCTCCGTCAGCACAGCGGTGCTGCATTCCAGTGATCACCTCACGCTGATACAAATGCCGCGGTCTCCTGCCTGCCCATTGTCAGTCCGTCCGTTAACCTACCCGACATCCCGTCCCGTAAGTCTGTCCGTCTCCTTGCCTGAGATATCCCGATTCTGACTCCCCGTCTGTTTCCTGTTGATACCCGTGGTGAGCCACGGGTATCACCTGAACGAAGAAGATTCCAGATCGTTCCTCTGAGATCAGGTGAGAAGCCTTGGCAATCCTGTGTCGAGCCTTGAGTGTCACACAGTGATCCTGCCTGTCTACTACGCTTGTGGAGGACCTTGGGATTCCCCCAGCGAAGCCACACCAACTCTAAGTGCCTGCCTATCTGCCTGTCTGCCTGCCTGTCAGCCGTGATCCGCAACGGAGCCAGCTTCGGGCTCAGGAGGAGAGAGGAGAGGAGATTGGTCTCCTCGCTGAACATTGGCCTCTGGCCTCCTACCGACTTGTATGTTGTTTTTCTCTGCCTACTGTGTGTCAGTGTTTGGAGAGAATAAAGGACTCTGGGTCATAAGAAACAGCCATCCTACTGTGTCTGCGTCTAGGTCCGTTAAAACACCATATCATGACAGAACCAATCTCATAACATGGCCCAGGGCTGTCACAAATGTAATTTCAAAACTGGTTTTGCTGAAAACACATTGCCATACAGACAAACGAGGGGTATCATCAGATAGGTTAAGTTCTGTTTATTTTTATATGCAATACGTTGGGAATTGATTGGGACTTGGGAATTATTGAATTACAAGTAGCGGGGGTGGAGGTGGACACATTGCTTAATGCAGACTGTAACAATGATACAATTTCAAAGTCGAGTTAATCTGCAACGCATTGTCACACAAGCACTGGCATGAGACACTGACATCTGGAAAGCTCAAGTAGTGCAGTTTCATAGGATGCGCTCTGCATCTCTGCATGGAATACTTACTGCACAATTCAATCGAGAATAAGGGGTGGGAATTTGGACACAATTTCAGTCCATTGGGTTCCAACTCTACCATACAAAGAAGAAATCAGATAGAAACATGATCCAGAAACACCGCCGCCTTCTCTGGACCGAGATCATTGAAGATGGACTGAGGTGAAGTGGAAAACTGTCCTGAGGTCTGATGGATCACAATCTGAGATTCTGTTTGGAAATCATGGACGCTGCATCCTCCAGGTTGAAGAGGAGAGGGACCATCCAGCTTGTTATCAGCTCAGTTCTACAGCCAGCATCTGTGATGGTACAGGATGCATTAGTGCACATGGCATGGGTAGCTTGAACATCTGGAAGGAAGCATTAATGCTGAATGATATATTCAGGTTTTGGAGCAACATATGCTGCCATCCAGACAACGTCTCTTTCAGGGAAGGTCTTGTTTATTTCAGCAGAACAACGTCCAACCACATTCTGCACGTATTCCAACAGCATGGTTCTCTAGTAGAAGAGTCCGCTGATAAACTGGCCTCCTGCAGTCCAGACCTGTCAATCATTGAAAACATCTGGAGCATCAGGACATGAACAATACAACAAAGGAGGCCCTGAACTGTTGCGCAGCTGAAATATATCAGGCAGGGATAGGACAACATTTCACTTTCAAAACTCCAAAAACTGGTCTCCTCAGTTCCCAAATGTTTACAGTGTTGTTGAAAGAAGAGGTGATGCAGCTCAGTGGTGAACATGATCCTGGAACAACTTTTTTGAAATGTGTGGCTGGCATCAAATTCAAAATGAGCAGATATTTTTTATAAAACAATAAACTTTCTCAGTGTCAACATCTGATATGTTGTCTTTATTCTATTTTTCATTAAATAAGGGTTTACATGATTTGCAAATCATTACACTGTCATCTGTTTTAATTTACATTTTATATCTCAACTTATTTGGAAACGGAGTTGTAACAGTACATACGAATGTGACAGCTGTAGCCTGTAAAAGTAAAAAGATGTAAAAATTTAAATCTACTTCAGCAATTATATTATTAAGAACATTGATCGAAACATTAAAAACAGTCATAAAAACATTAAACAAGCTAAAAAATAGAATACAAGTTGCAGAGCAGTTTAAGAAATAAAATATAGTAATAAAATGCAGAAATACAGGAAATTGATCAACATCCTTGAGTCTGGTTCAGTTGAAGGCAGCAAACAAAAAAGTCTTCAATGTTGATTTGAAGCAGCTGAGAGTCTCAGCAGACCTGCAGCTTTCTGGGAGTTTGTTCCAGATATGAGGAACAGAAAAACTGAAAGCTGCTTCTTCATGTTTAGTTGTGACTCTGGGGACAGAAAGGAGACTCGTCCCAGACGACCTGAGGGGTCGGGATGGTTCAGAAGGTCGCAGCAGATCACAAAACCATTCAGTGCTTTATAAACCAACAGCAGGATTTTAAAGTGGATTCATGTTGGACAGGAAGCCAGTGTAAAGACCTCTGAACTGGAGTGATGTGATCCAGTTTCTTGGTCTCAGTGAGGACTCGAGCTGCAGCGTTCTGATTGACTTTTTACAGAGACCCTTGAACACACCGTTACAGTAGTCCAGTCTACTGAAGATGAATGCACGGACACATTTTTCCAAATCCTGTTGAGACATAAGTCCTCTAATCCTCGATATATTCTTCAGGTGATAGCAGGCTGATTTTGTAACTGTCTTGACATGTGTGTTCAGATTGAGGTCTGACTCCACAACTACATCCAGATTTCTGGCTCGGTTTGTGGTTTTAACATCAGAGATTGAAGCTCAGCGCTGACTTTCAATCGTTCATCTTTGGCCCCAAAAACAATGACTTCTGTTTTATCTTTGTTTAATTGAAGAAACTTCTGGCACATCCAGTTGTTGATTTGTTCAATGCATTTACAACCCTTGTATGGGATTATAGTCCCCTGGTGATATAGTTATGTAGATTTGTGTGTCGTCTGCATAATTATGATAACACACTTTGTTTCTTTCCATAATCTGAACTAGTGGAAGCATGTAGATGTTGAACAGAAGAAGCCCCAGAATTGAACCTTGGGGAACACCACGTCATTTTAGTACACTTTAGTGTGATTAGCTGCAGACACAAAGTATTCTTGGTCCTTCAAGTAGGATTCAAACCAGTTTAGTGTCAGAGTCCCACCCAGATTTCTATTCTGTCTAGTCGTGGTCGACCGTTTCGAATGCAGCACTGAGATCCAGTAATACTAAGACTGAAATTCTGCCACCGTCTGTGTTTCAGTGGATGTCATTGAAAACCTTAACAAGAGCAGTTTCAGTACTGTGGTGCTGTCGAAAGCCTGACTGGAAGACATCAAAACACGTATTTACAGCTAAGAAGTTATTCAGCTGTTGAAATACCGCCTTTTCAATTATCTTACTTAAAAATGGGAGGTTTGATATTGGCCTGTAATTTTTCATTGTTGCAGAGTCTAAATTAGTCTTTTTTCAGAGTGGTTTGATAACTGCAGTTTTTAGGGCCTGAGAATAGACACTTGAGAGAAGGGATTAGTTTACAATTCATACAAGATCAGTGGTCATGCAGTTTGAAATATTTTTGAAAAAGGGTGTTGGTATAATATCCAAGCTGCAGGAGAAGGACTTCAGATGTTGTATAATGTCTTCAAGACTTCCATGGTTGATTGAATGAAATTGTGTCATGATATTTGAATGGATATTATTTACACCATATATATCTACACCATGGGCATCACCACAGATGCCCTAGAACATGGCAACCTCCTCACAGACATCAAAGTCTCAACAGCTACGCTGCAGTCCATCAGAGACGCCACACTCAAAGACCCACATATCAAAGGGATGACCAACAACTACACAAGCAGTGCCCCAAAATTGTGAGTTTTCTGGACATACAAGGAAGAACTCACCAGAGACAGCGGTATGATATTTAAGGGCAACAGGGTTTTAATTCTGGACGTCCTACGTTCAGACTTCCTAAAAAAAACCGGAACACTGTGTAATGGGGCAGGAAGTAAGAGACTCAAGCACGGTTTGGTTAACAGATTTGACTGAAAACAGTTCAGAAAAAACAGCCATTGGTGTCCAGGGGACAATCCAAAAGGCAAAAAACAGAGGGACTTAGCAGTTCTCCAGCAAAGCGGCTCCTTTCCAGGTGTACACGTACACTCCTACCCTCATGTGCATCTCTACTGCAGACAGAAGTGATTAAGGAGGTGCTCCCTCTCAAGCAGGCAAAGGGCATGAAATGAAAGCCGCACTATGACAAACAACATCCCCTCGATAACACAAGGTGACACGGTTTGGGTCCTCCTGCAAACCAACAAGCCCACCAATACCTGGTCACTTGGGATTTGCAACAACCAACGAAGTGGCCGGTCATATGAAGGGCTGGACTTACATCCCCAGTCGGTTGAGTTGCCCTCCCGACTTGGAAGGAGATAGACCCTGTAGTTGCCACCTTTTGTTTGTTTGTTTTAATAAAGACTGTATTTTGAACTAATACACGAGTCTGTGTGCCTGCATTTGGGTCCTGTTAGACACCCCACCTCCTAACAGACATATCTCTAAATAATAATATCTAAACCCATGGAGTAGTCTTGGATATATCTCTAAATAATAATATCTAAACTCATGGAGTAGTCTTGGATATATCTCTAAATAATAATATTTAAACCCATGGAGTAGTCTTGGATATATCTCTAAATAACAATATCTAAACCCATGGAGTAGTCTTGGATATATCTCTAAATAACAATATCTAAACCCATGGAGTAGTCTTGGATATATCTCTAAATAACAATATCTAAACCCATGGAGTAGTCTTGGATATATCTCTAAATCAGGGGTCTCAAACTTAATTTACTTGGGGGCCGCTGGAGGCAGAGTCTGGGTGAGGCTGGGCTGCATCGGGTATTCCACAAGAAAAGCTTTGTTAAAAAAAATTCCAATCTTCTCAAATGTCTTTATTTTTATTTTTTTTAACACAAAATAAGATGAAAAAATAAATAAACAAATTAAGAATTAATAAGTAAATAAATCAGTAATAAATAAAATAATAATAATTAGATTTCTCTAGTCAGCAACTATGTGTGGTTTCTTCAGTCTTCTATATCTGCTGTATTCAGATTTAAACGTCTTTATTAACAGTTCTTTAACCTCAATGGGTTCTTCTGAACATGAATTGTCCTGAACATGAATGGAACATTGAAGAACATGAACTGTTCTTCTGAACATGGCTTCTCTTGCCTACTCCTTGCTGCTACAGACCTGGCAGCGCTTCCTCTCGCACAGCTGAGCCACATTTGTCTTGAGGGAGGAAGCAGTTGAGACCCTCAGTATGGCTTGAAGATGATCATCAGTAAGTCTGGACCTGTACTTGGACTTATTGAAGTTCAAGGTGGAGAAGAGCTTTTCGCACAAGTATGTGCTCCCAAAAAGGCACATGGTCCGCTTGAACACTCGGGAAAGCTCAGGGAAGCTGGGGCTCAATTCTCTCAAACATGGCCCAAGCTTGTCTGCTTTTCCACTCACCTCCCTGAACTTGGCTTTGAGGTCAGAGTTGCACTGCAGGTCAACGAGCTCCATTTGAAGCACATCAAAGGAGAAGGGGTCCGCACAAATGTGAAATGTGGCTCTGTGCGTCTTGAAGTCTGCAAATCTGTAATCAAATTCCTCCTGTAGCTTCAAAATGGCATCAACATACTTCTCACCACTGAATGGTGTGCCTGCATCCACGAGTGCCTTGCATGCTGGGAAATGGCAAAGGTTTGTCTGAGAGAGCTGGGCTTTCCATAACACAAGTTTTGTGGAGAATGCTCTCACGTTGTCATAGGCAGCACTGACCAGTTGCCCCTGGCCTTGTAAACTCTTGTTCAGTACATTAAGCTCATGTGTGATATCAACAAGAAAAGCTAAGTCCATGAGCCATTTGGGATCACTTAGCACAGGAACAGCCACCCCATCCTTCTCCATGACGGCTTTCACTTCTGCTCTCAACTCAAAAAATCTCTTCAAGGCGTTTCCCTGCTGAGCCAACGTACCTCGGTGAAGTAGAGCACATCCCCATCTTCTGACTCTATTTCCTCTAAAAAAGCACAGAACCTTCCCTGGATCTGATTTGGTTGATGCATTTCACAACGACAGACATCACATTGTCAAACTTCAGGCATTTGCTGCAAAGGGCCTGCTGATGGATAATGCGGTGCAGAGCAATGGCCTCCTCTGCACCCTCCTCTTCCAGTTTGTTTGGAACAAGTGCCACCAGTCCATTTGTCCTCCCTGTCATTGATGGCGCTCCATCGCTTGTTATTCCAACAAACCTCTTCCATGGCAAACCGGCATTCTCCATGGCATCACACAGCTGGTGAAATATCTCCTGAGCGGTGGTCTGGCCATGCATTGGGATTACTGTGAGCAACTCCTCTATCACTTCACAACTGTCATCGATACCACGGACATACATTGCGAGCCGGGCGGTGTCTCTGATGTCTTTGGTCTCATCAAGAGCGACTGAGTATACACTGAAATATTTGGCTTTCTCACACAGTTGATCATAAATGTTACTTGACAGGTCAGAAATGCGCTCTGCTACGGTGTTGGCAGGAAGGCTGATGTTGCTAAACCGACCTTTCTTTTCCAGACAGACGATACTTGCAGCCTGTAATATGCACTTTTTGACGAATTCACCTTCTGTGAACGGCTTTCCCGCCTCAGCAATCATCTCACTAACCACGCAGCGAGCTTCGACTGCTGCGTTATTCTCTTTGGTCGCTTTCTTGAAGAAATCGTGTTGCCTCAGTAGACGTGTTTTAAGATTTGCAGCCCGGTTGGCTCTCTCATCTCCCTGGTAGTTTACGTACTCCTCAGCATGTCTAGTTGTGTAATGACGTTTCAAATTGTATTCCTCGTGCACCGCAACTTTCTCTGTGCAAATAAGACACGTCGGGGTGCCCCTGTGCTCAACAAAGAAATAATGCATCTCCACTTTCCCTGGGATTGTCTGTGCTCATCACCGACCTTTCTCTTCACTGCAGGCTTTGAAAAAGACATGTTTGGGGCTGTGCGATATATTTTAATTCCACTTGGTGTCGCTGTCGTGTTTAGCCGTGTTTATGACGTCATCTAGAAATATATGTCGTGTTCATCGTGTGAGGCAATGCAAATAACAAAATAATGACCCCCAAATAACGGTGCGACCCTATAATTGGTCCGGGTTATCGGGGACTGTTATTGCCGACGGACAGGTGTCGGTATGTGACTGCAGACCACGTTAGACGACATTATTTCCTTTCTTTTATCTCGCCGCGTACGCATCACTTTGGTTTATTTTGTCAGAGAGAGACATATATACGTGTAATGTCCCGCTGGGCAGCAACTTAAAAAACGTATTTTTTGAAGTGTCGTGAACGCAGCGCGCTGGGACGGATGTCCACGTTTGCCGAATAGAAACGAGGCAGCCAGCCAGGCCCGGAAGAAAACTCTCCATGGCAACGCTGCTGTCACTTTCACTCATTGAGAAATGTTGCTCTGATTGCATCAGCCCGGTCGATGTCCCGCCCCCGAGAGCCAAATACCCACCGTGATTGGTCGGTTCGTTCAGCTCCGCACACAACACTGGAAAGAGCCATTCATAGAAAACTCGCGGGCCGCACTAACATTAAACTTTCATGTTAAGGTGGGGGCCACAAAATATCGTCTCGCGGGCCGCAATTGGCCCGCGGGCCGCGAGTTTGAGACCCCTGGACTAAATCACAACTGACTTCTGCGTACAATAAAGTAGTCAGAAATCATAAAACCGGTTCACAAAAATATTCAGTGCGTTCTCAGTTGTACTCCCTTTGCTCTCCTTGCATAGACTTCACTGCTTACTGTTGCAGTGGCCTGATGTCAACAGAAGAGAAAAAAGAGAACATATAATATGCTGCATGCCTTTTTTCCTCAGCCCATCCTTTCATATCTCTTTTCGGTGTTGTGAAAACACACTATATATCAATATGCACCCTGTGGCTAGCTTGTATTATGTACAAAAAGTAAGAAAGAGGAGATTTGGTCATGTAACTGGTGCTGAATATACAGAGCTGTTTCTCCAAAAAGCCTCTCCTGAAGAATCACCTGAGGCTAAATAGCTTAGCATGACAAGCAATGACTCATCTCAATTAACAGAAGTATTTTGAAGTGAAGCAATTCTAATCAGAGACGTTTGTGTTATGAGGTGGAGTATTTTTCCAGGACCCAAATGCAAGCACACAGACTCGAGGTATAAGTTCCAAAAATACAGTCTTTATTGTCCCAAAAACAAACAAAAAAACTACAAACCAAAAGGTGGCACCGAGCGTGTCCACTTTACGTCCAGTCGGGAGGGCAACTCAACCGACAGCTCCAGGGGGACACGGGTAACAGGACAGCCGGCAGACCAGCGGAAGGGACGGCGTCAACAATCCTCCGAGCCGGGAGGGCAACTCCACCGACTGGTGATTTTGACCGGGATATCCGCAGGAGACACAGAGGCCGGAGGAACGGGAACAGGAACAGGACTGACAGGGAGCTGACGGGGAGCAGACGGAAGACGGACGGGGGGCTAACAAAAATGAACCAACAACCAGAGTTGTGCAGGGGCAGGGTACATATAGTCTGGGGAGGTGATCAGGGAGATGCAGCACACCTGCAGGTGGTGATCAGGGGTGAGTGGCTGCATCTGCTGGGACCGGTGAGGGGCGTGGCCACATGATGTGAGGGGCGTGGCCACAGGCAAAGACAGGGGACACAGGAGGAGAGGTGATCGGGGGCAAAACGGAGGACAAAACTGAACTCCTGACAGTTTGACATGAAGAGCCAAATGAAGAATTGTCGTTATAATGAGACAGTTTCCAGTTTTGATTGATTCACTTTTTCTTTAAACATCAATCTATTTATCTATCTATGCCGAAGTCAAACTGAACAAACCGAAGATGGTGAAAGTAGCATATCCCGTAGACACAGAGCAACTCCAGCATGCACCTGGAGTCACTTGATGACTGTAAGACTTGTATTCACAGTATTCACTCTCTCAATCAGTTACTGCATTGTGTTCACGAGGTACTTGGTGTTGCTGTGTGATGTTTTGTTTTGTCTTGTCTTTTGTTGTCTGGCTCTTTGTTGTGGTGGGTGAGTGCTTTGACACTGAATCACAGACTGTATATAAAGATGGATGATGCATGAAGCCAAAAATATTGTGGAAATTGGAGCTACTACCATGTCATCTGCAACCAGAATCTGTCTTAGTTGGAGATGTGGCATCAAGGTCTGGCCTCCTGCCTAGCTCCAATGTGAGCACACATCCCTTAAACTTAACCCTTATAAAATATGATTAGTAAATGCAAGTTGTCCAGTTAGCCAGCAAAGTATAAACTATTTATTTCCTATAGATTGGTTTTGATCTTGGCTTTCTAACCTTAAGCATTGGCTGACTAAGTTTCAGTCTTCAAAACACGGACTCAGTCCCCCAAATCCTTCAGAGTATTTCTCAGTACAGTTTACTGCAGAACAACTCATTAAGTGGTTTGAAACAGACGGCTTTACTTCACACTGTTGAGTCAAAATAATCTTCAGTGGGGCCAGTAATCTTTGGATTCTTCACAAATATAGATTCTTTAGTAATTGGTTGAGACTTGGATTGGATTTACTGCATATTAAAAGACAATATAGCAAATCTGAGAGATGGTTTCCATGGAAAGCACCTCTGACAGGATCACTGAGGATTCCTCTTTTTCTCCCTGAAATGTCCAGGCCTTGTGGTGTGTGGCTAAATATGACCCGTTTTATTGATAAAGATAAAAACGCCTTGTGGTGTTTGGCTTCAGATCACCATATATTTGATTTCATTATTTTTCTGGGGATTTTCCACTACTGTATACAGACAGTCAAGGTCACTCTGGCCCTTCTCACATGACTTCTCTACAGTGCAGTCAAAGACACTGGTATCTTCTGGAGCCTTCCTCAGAACCAATATGAACCTTAAATGACCTTTCAAACACTTAATTATTCAACCCCGTTTCCAAAAACGTTAGGACGCTCCACTAAGTGGAGAGTATGTTGTTGGTGTAGTAGTCAGTGGTGGTATTGGTGCAGTAGTGATTAAAGGGTGGAGATGAGGCATTGATGACTCCTGCCTTGCCCTTAATACCAAGCAAAGAGCACCACAAATCTATAGGGAAAACAGTTGCTCATCATTTTTATCCAGAAAATGATAAGTGCATAGAGAGTGTCCAGGACAGTCCAAAACAGTCAAGACTGGCGCAGGATGGCCTGCACCCAATAGTGTTGCCCATTTCTACAATATTTTGTCTTCACTTTTGTACAGTGGATGGAAGCACGTCCATCTATATTTACAAGCTGTGGTACAAAGATTGCAGCACTCTGCAGGACTGGCATCATCACACCTTCAACCACATCTTTCCTCCACATGTGATACCCAGTGAGACAAAAGGATTCCAAACCAGCGTGGTCAAGGAATGATGTCAGGGAACCACACAGGAAAACACCAGCTTACAAGTGCACCACTGCACTTTGTGATGTGTAAGTGGGTTCCAAGGACTTTGACAGAGTGCCAGTTAGTGCTGAATTCTGCAGGACAACAGTGTCTGCATGCTAAGTGGTCAGCTGACCCGACATGAGGTATCCACAGAACATCGAACAAACCTGAGAACCAGCAGCTGCCTCCTCAAACCAAATACATACATCGATCACATCATTATGTAGTGAAACAGTGTGGAGTGGGTGGTGAATGTCATCTCCAACTGGAGAAGGAACATGTTTCAGAGACAAGCAGCATTTAATCAGTGGACCATTTGCAGGTAATACTTTTAACAAGACTAACAAGGGTGTAGTGTGAAGCAATGATGTGTACTATAAATTGTTAAGCGCTCTCTGTGCAGAAATAGTAAGGAAGTCAATTTAAATGATGAAGATGCAGTTTTCCACTCTGACTGTGACTGTCAGGCAGAAATAACAAAACACAACTTTATTCCAGACGATTCCCTGCAGTCTGAATATGTCAGTAGATGAGCAAGTGAATACACGCCTGCATTGACAAGTACATAGAAATACTGTTTGAAATCAGCATTGTGTTTTAATACCTGGAGCGTACAATAAATTCCAGATCTCTTTCCAGCATGAGCACATGGTTGCGTATGAAACATGGTCTTTTACCGCTTTAACCGAAGTCACAACTCCTACATAAGCTAACTTCTCTCCTCCCTCGCTTGTCTAAATACTTTAACTTCTGACTCCAAAAAGCCAAAGACAGCCATCATGCCAGATTCAAGGTTTCAGAACGGCAGTTCACAAACCAATGAGTGACATCACAGTGGGCGGCCTTCAGGAGTAAATGCAATGACAGTTGAAACCTAGTAAAATAGAAGCAACACAATATTTAACATTAGCATTTTCAGCTCTTGGTGAGGAAAGGAATGAAGTTGGATGCTGAACTCATACTGCTCTTCTAGATAGGTGGAGGCTGTTAATGCTAATGTTGGCTACATAGCGAAGCCATTAAAAGTGGCTAATTGTAAAATATCAGTGGTGTAGGCTCCTGGCTACAAGGTACAAAGGTGGATCATCAGAAAATCAGTCACGTTTTCATCGGCGCTGTCTCTCTACCAGTCCTGACTGCGATTCACAGAACAAATGAGTGAGCTGCTGCAGCAACACTCTGTGTGACCGATGAGCAGATTCACAACACTCACAACTCATATATGTGACCTGGTGAATCCACCTGTCAATCAATCTGAGACGATTCTACGCATCAAACAAACAAGGCGAGTTGAGCTGGAACGTGTTGCCGGGCAGAAGGAAGTCTGGGCCGACCTGCTTCACCTGCTGCCACCGCAACCTGATCCTGGACAACAGGAGGACTGTGGACGGATGTCAGGTCTGACAACACAAACGGGACCGGATGTTTTTCTGCGTCTGTTTTCTGACCACTGTGGTCAAACTTAAACAAGAGATAATCAATGATGCAATAGCAGGCTTCATTTATGAATGAATGTTTTGTTGTGTCCATCACTAATCCTGAAGTTCTGAGACTGCTGCTGGACACAGAGCAGAACACCACGTCAGGGTCCAACTCTGGGATCATCACGGACACACTTCAGGAGGTCTGAGACCACGAAGACACCTGGACACGAGTTCTTGGAGACCTTCAGGACATCCAACACTGGAAGAACAGCCTCCTCCTCACCACTCCCTCCTCACCACTTCCTCCTCACCACTTCCTCCTCACCACTCCCTCCTCCTCACCACTTCTCCTCACCACTCCTCACCACTCCTCCTCCTCACCACTCCTCCTCACCACTTCCTCCTCACCACTCCCTCCTCCTCACCACTCCTCCTCACCACTTCCTCCTCACCACTTCCTCCTCACCACTCCCTCCTCCTCACCACTCCCTCCCTCCTCACCACTCCTCCTCACCACTCCCTCCTCACCACTCCTCCTCACCACTCCCTCCTCACCACTTCCTCCTCACCACTCCCTCCTCACCACTCCCTCCTCACCACTCCTTCTCACCACTCCCTCCACACCACTCCCTCCTCCTCACCACTCCTCCTCACCACTCCCTTCTCACCACTTCCTCCTCACCACTTCCTCCTCACCACTCCCTCCTCACCACTTCCTCCTCACCACTCCTCCTCACCACTCCTCCTCCTCACAACATCCTCCTCCTCCTCACCACTCCTCCTCACCACTCCTCGTCACCACCATTCTCCTCCTCCTCACCCCTCCTCCTCCTCATAAGGAGCATCAGGAGAACCAGCTGGGTTTTCTGGAGCTCTGCTGGACCTTCTGAGGCGTCCGAGGACAAACGTGGAGTTCAAATGACCCAAACTATGTCGCCATGGCAACAGGGTTCCCCAACACGACAACAGGCCGCTCACAGCGCCATGAAAACACACAAGTTTCTACCCACAACAACACAAACTTTGATGTTCGCTCTGATCAAGTTTCAGGTGTTTTAATCATCTCAGACGCACCAGAACGCTGCTCACAAAAACCTGGAACTCAGGAAGCGATGATGATCAAGTGATGAAACCATCAGGGCTTTATGTTCCTGCTGCTCCACACGTCACCTGTAGACCTGTAGTCTCTGAACTTATTGGAGATGAAGTTTTAGCTGAATTTCAGGAGCAGGACCACGCCTCAACCACTCCCCCACTTCCGGCCACACCTCTAGAAATGTCCACCCACTCTAAACCTCGGCCCGTTCACGTTTTCTGCATCCGGAACCAGACACCACGCAGAGAGAAGAGAAAACGACCTTACCTCGGCCCAAGCATGGATCTACTGTTCCTCAGCCCGTCCGACGACGACGATTGCCTTGCCTCCCCAGAGGACACCCATACAGCCGCCCTCTCCAAAAACCCCGGGGATACCCACGAGACGCCGCCGGCCGCCACCGGGAGCACCCAGGCAGCACATCGGAGTCGGACCCGCCGATCTCCACCGGGCCGACCGGCTGCATCCACCAGAGTCCCTCTCTCCGCTCGGTCCTTCCGTACGAAGGTTCCGATCCGCGGCCGTCCTCCAGTGGCTCATTCACCGGTAACAGAGGGAGACCTGCCACCCCCAGACGTAGTCAACGGCAACGCAGGTCTCCTCTCTCTCCTCCGACAACTCCGGCCCAGCGCGCCGCGTTCAGGGCCGCCGCCACCGCTCCCGCGGCCCAGCCAGGCCCCCCGTCGAAGACGCTCCGGCCAAGATCTCCGACCGGACTGTAGCACGCCAGCTAAAAGCGCTAAAAGAGAAGGGGATACCTCACCACCGCTCCCACAACAAAGCCAGACTGTTCCAACTCCTCACAACTTTCCGGAAGCCACAAAACACAGACGCACCTCCACGCAAAACTCACCTGCGTAACGTCAACAACAGTGACGTCACCACGCACCTCCAAGCCCCGCCCTCCCACCCACAAAGTTCCGGGTTGCCAGGTCGGCAGCACGCCACCTCCCATCCCCCTCCACCTCCCCAGGCAAACTCACCTTTGCACAGCGGCACCGGGATGCCACCTCTTTTCCTCTCTTCGATTTCCACAGCACTCCTTCCCACCTTCTGGCTTGGATCCATCCGTTCCGTACTACTGCCGTTCTTCAACACCCCCTTTTTCCGCACTCTACCCCGGCACCGGGTTGCCAGGTCTTCTTTCCTCTTTCCCCCTCTCTCATCCATCCACAGCGCCCATCATCACCACCGGGCGGCCAACTTACAACCCTTCCGCCCCCTTTCCTCAGGCACCTCCAGTGACCTTCCCCAACACATCTAGGGCCGTAGTTTACCCTCCTACCATGCAGATTCCTGGCACTGGGATGCCAGTCCCGACTTCTTCTTTCCCTACCCTCCAACCATCACATGCTCTCTTTTCCGGCACGTATCGTATCGTATCGTAACGTATCATATCATAACGTATCGTATCTTATCATCTCGTAAAGTATCGCAACGCAACGCACCGCACCGCAATGCAACGCCACGCATCGAAACGCATCGCATCATCTTGTAAAGTATCGCAACGTATCGTAACGTATCGTATCACATCGCAACGTATCGCAATGTATCGTATCTTATCATCTCGTAAAGTATCGCACCGCAACGCAACGCATCGCCATGCATTGCAATGCATCGCAACGTATCGCATCATCTTGTAAGTATCGCAACGTATCGTAACGTATCGCATCACATCACAACATATCGCAACGTATCGTATCTTATCATCTCGTAAAGTATCACAACGCAACGCAACGCCACGCATCGCATCATCTTGTAAAGTATTGCAACATACCGTAACATATTGCATCACATCGCAACGTATCGCAACGTATCATCTCGTAAAGTATCGCAACGTATCGTAACGTATCGCATCACATCGCAACGTCTCGCAACGTATCGCACGTATCGCAACGTATCGCATCATCTTGTAAAGTATCGCAACGTATCGTAACGTATCGCATCACATCGCAACGCATCACATCGCAACGCATCACATCGCAACGCATCACATCGCAACGTATCGCATCACAATGTATTGCAACGTATCGTATCTTATCATCTCGTAATGTATCGCATCGTAACGTATCGTTACGTACTGCATCTTATCATCTCGTAAAGTATCGTATCGTATCGTAACGCATCATAACGCGCAACGTATCGCAACGTATTGTATCGTATCTTATCATCTCGTAAAGTATTGCATTACCTAACTGCGTAATGTGGTTTAACTTACTGTCGTCAGAAATATCCAGACTGCTGATGGTTGTCGCCTCAGAGACAGCTCAGGAAAACGCAGCAAACTTCTTCCCCTGAACCGCTGCTCATCACCGAAACAGGCCAAGTCGCCAATCGGTCCTGGTTCCTTTTACAATTCAGAGCAGTTCTAATCACCTCAGGGATTAATCCTGACTCCTTCTCCGGCCACTCCTTTCACATAGGGGCAGCCACCACTGCGTCAAGCGGAGGAGTCCCAGACCACCTCATCAAGGTCATGGGCCGCTGGTCTTCCCAAGCCTACCAACTTTACACCCGCCACAGCTTCAACAACCTGCGCAAAGGGCAGGCGGCCTTGCAGTCTGAGGATAGCTTCTTTTGGGGATCTGCGAGGCCCGGGAGCCGCAGTGGATCCTCAACTAAGCCTTCCCCAAACCGTGAAACTCTCCCCCCGGCTTAATCTCCCCAATCAATGAAGGTTCGCCCCCAGCCGAGGCGGGGTCCTAGCTAGTGAATTGGAGATGAAGTTTTAGCTGAATTTCAGGAGCAGGACCACGCCTCAACCACTCCCCCACTTCCGGCCACACTCCTAGAAATGTCCACCCACTCTAAACCTCGGCCCGTTCGTGTTTTCTGCATCCCTCCCTCCCTCCCTCTTGTTAAACCGTTCCACTTATGGTTATCATGTTTCATAGCCTTTATCCTTCCGTCCCACGTGGAGATCTCGGGGATCTGCGAGGCCCGGGAGCCGCAGTGGATCCTCGACTAAGCCTTCCCCCAAACCGCGAAACTCTCCCCCCGGCTTAATCTCCCCCAATCAATGAAGGTTCGCCCCCAGCCGAGGTGGGGTCCTAGCTAGTGAATTGATCTGCCCTCATACAATCTAACTTTACAATCACCAGTTATAAAAAAATGCCAACTAAAAACTAATGGCAGGGCAGGAAATACACAATTGGACCAACTTGCCTCAACTCTGATTGTCAGACTGAAGGCAGCATGGACAACATACAAAGTGGCATTACAAGATGGGACGTTACAGCAGCTGGTAGGATTGAGAACCAAGTAGACTTACAGATATTTCTGTCATATTTGTATCAAGGTTACAGATTACAGCTCTAAGCCGTGTTTTAAAAGATGTTATTGAGGACCCAGAGGAGGCCAGCATGTGCCGAACTAACTTTCACTGCTTCAGGTTCCAGATCTTGTGATTGTGGTTTGGGAGGAATGAACCATTCCTGAAGGTCTCTGTACTGTGACCAGGCTGTGTCTCTCATTTAAATACAATCTGGTGCCATTTTTCAAAGGAACAATAAAGAGGCCACTTAATGCTACTGTGAATAATGATATATGGATGTAGCATTTTTTGTGCTTTATTTTTGTTGCAGTTGAGAGTTTTTAGAACATTCTCAGTAACATTCGTGTTGCAGACTCATTGTTTTAAAGATTTTTTTTTACTCTAGTTTACTGTTTTGATTTTTTAATTGCGTGGGAAAAAATGTAACTCTGGTCTGGTGATAATCACAAGGGGGACTTCATGTATTTCATATGAATCCCAGGTGTCTCTTGCCTACAGAGTCCAGGGTTTGGTCTGGTGGAGTTTAACAAGTAGCCTAATAAGGGGTGAATTGATTGATTTGATTATCACCATGAATGGAACTTCATGTGGTGAATTACTATAATGATTAAATCAGTCAGTAGTTCACTGTCATCTCTGGGGACTTCTGGAGATGTACTTACTGTTCTAACAACTAATTCATTTCAGTCCAGGAGTCTCATAGGACCTCGTGGTTCAGCTCATTTGTGTGTGTGTGTGTGTGTGTGTGTGTGTGTGTGTGTGTGTGTGTGTGTGTGTGTGTGTGTGTGTGTGTGTGTGTGTGTGTGTGTGTGTGTGTGTGTGTGTGTGTGTGTGTGTGTGTGTGTGTGAGAGAGAGAGAGAGAGACTCATTAGTGTATTTCCCTTTGGTCTTTCATTCCAGTGTGCAGCAATATGAATGTGTAACCTGTCCACTAATACAAGTGTTACTCTCTCTGTAACCTTCTAACCTCTTGCCTCCAGTATACGAGTGACAGCTCACACATCTCAGCAGACCAAGAAATTACATTTACCGAACCTTTAGCACTGTGTTCCAACAGTAAGCTGGTTTCCACAAAAAGACAGGATGTTCTCCACATACACTGCCTGTACTGTGATGCAACCTAAGTGCCGTCGCGCCACAGTTCAGGTTATAGCACTGAATATTTTCCCTCTGACATGTCAGAACGTCACAGTAGAATTTGGTGTTGATAGTCTGACCTTGATCCTTCTTCGGTTTTGGACCGCCACTCTGAAACGCGAGTGTCACTCAAAACACCTCTCATTGCTTCATTGCCACAGGCTTCCTGAAGCATAATATTGGGTCTCTGTTGCTAATTTCTGGTTTGACTCAAAATGTATTGTTAAGGCATACTGAACATTTGTGACTAGTTTGAAGAAGTATTCTTCAGGATTTCCTGAAATATCACGTTCACAAGCATGGTCAATGTTAGGTGAGGGTGATATTAATTTTTGAACACTAAATCTTATCAATTAAAAGATTAAAAAAATGTATTATTTTAATGATTTATGTAGGTGGGCTTAAATAACATCCACCAAACCTATCTGGGGTTTTGGATGGGTCTGTCTGAACAGCTCTCCACCTGGTGGTCTACAAAATTTGCAAATCAGCGCAAGTGCGGAAAAAAGCTTGTGTCACATCAAACTACAAATGCACCTGGATTTACACTGTGTTCATGTTGCAACAGAAAACATAGAAACTTAGAAAGACATCTAAACTTGGTAGGCTTTGGTTGCTGAAGGCCTGATGCTTGTTGGTGTTCTGGTGTTAATCCAAAACATCCACACAAGGACAGACACAGGAGATCATTCCTGCCCACTGCAAGAAGTCTATACAATAAATCACCTATGGACAAATCAATCTCACAACAATAACACCGTTGCGCTGTTGGTTTGTTTAAATCTTTGCACCATTGTTCAGTTAGTTATATTTTATATTATTCAATTCTTATTGTATATATTGTGCATTTTAAAATTTGTATATTTAATATTTTTTACTCTGTTATTTTTATTGCTTTGCCCTGTATCTATAAATGCCACTGAAAAAAATTCACCTTGCAGGATTAATAAAGTAAGTGAAGTAATCTATCTATCTATCTATCTATCTATCTATCTATCTATCTATCTATCTATCTATCTATCTATCTATCTATCTATCTATCTATCTATCTATCTATCTATCTATCTATCTATCTATCTATCTATCTATCTATCCAACCATTCCATCCAAATCTCTTGTAAAGGTATATCAAATCACAAACTTCCACAGAGGCTTTAGAAACATAAGCTGCTAAGCTAGACTGATGATTTTAAATGAATTATCAACAAGTCATTCCAAGCATTGTCTGCACTTTTAATAGATACAGCCTACCCAATCTCTGTTTCCACCTTATATGAAATGCACGCCTGTCATCTCACTACATTCATGTGACTTCCCCAAAAGCAACAATTTGCAGGCATTTAATTGGCTCTGCATTATCAACTGGAGCGAGATAAAGGCAAATTGCCAACACAAAGTGCGGCTCATTTCAAATACAAAATGTGGGTGGACTACAAGTGTGCTGATAATCGCAGTCTATTTATTCATTACACAGAGAGAGGGAAGAGTGGGAGAACAAAGGAATGAACCTGTGTCAGGACTGATAATAATAATTTATTACAATGCAGAGGTCTAAAGATTGTGTAAAGCTGGCAGAAATGACATTGTTCCTAAAGAGCAATTTATTGGAATGCAATTATAATGCAGTGAAAGACTGGCTGCCACAGTGAATATTTGATTTTTCCCTGAGCCTTGACATTCACAGCAGTTTCTCTGTTTGTAATTATTCCTGTGAAGGAAAAATGTCTCTGTCTATAAGGGCACTGAAGTCACTGCACAGCAGCGCATACTTCCACTACTGCTCTGGACTACCAGTTTGATCTCGTATTATACTGTAGTATCAGACAGTGAGCATGTAATACCCCCTTTATATGAGGTTTCATTCATTACATTGTACTATGAATTTCTCAGCAGGGGACCAGGTTTTGGGGTTCTGTGTGATTTGATAAACCTGGTTATATAATCATCATATATACAGTACATTCATTATTATCATTGAATGTTGAAAAATGTTAGGATAAATGTTTTTTTAACAGCTTCCATCCAGACAATTATACTCGAGTGGACCAGGTTAAAGGTTTTTGATATAAGTTTGAAGTTCAATACAAAACATCAACTGTGGCCAGAGTGTGACTCTTTGCAGAACTTATAGCTTGGTATTACCATATTCAATGCGTGACTGCAAAGTCCTGGTCACTTTCCACTAAGGATTGTTTCCAACCATTCCATCCTAATGGTTGTTGACCTCAGAATAATTAAAAAACTCTTGGAGTAGACTTTAACCAATTGGCATCGATACCATATATTGTATGTTGTGCACATAGACTGTTTATAAAAGTGTTCCTGGTCTGAAAAATGGTTCTGATCCAGAAGTGTCTTCAGCTGCAATACCAGCGAGTGCCACTAGAGGTCGTCTCCAAAAAGCCTCCGGCTCCATAGACTCCCATTCAACTTCTCTCATCAAATCCAAAGTGAATAAAATGTGTCCATCAGTTATCTCGGTGTTGTTAGCTAAAGTCACTCCTTCTTCTTAGTTTTCTGGAGGTCCATCTGAAAATAATCCCTCATTCATTAGAAAAGAAGATTCAAGAAGACCTGTTTTTGGGGGCGTGTCTGTTTGATTGACAGGCCTGTGGTGTAGTCAGGTTTCAGCTGTCGGTGGGCGGGACGTAGTATTGTCAGGTTTCCAATCAGATCAGTCAGATCCACTGCTGGCTCCTCCCCCAGCTCGTCCAAATATGGTCACTTCCTGCTCCAAACCGCTCCAAACTAACAAGATGGTGACGTACAGAGTCTGAACGGGAGGCTTCATAACGTTCACAAACCAATCGTTGACCTCATTGTTGGTTGCTGCTTGGTTGTGAAACTCTACCACCACTATTGGTGGAACCCCCCCTCCACACACACACACACACACACACACACACACACACACACACACACACACACACACACACACACACACACACACACACACACACACACACACACACACACACACACACACACACACACACACACACATTCATCGCTGATTAGCCTTTCAGAGTGGCTGAAAAATCCTTAATGCAAACAGGGTTTCCAGACTACAATCGGTGAAGACTGAAGCTCGGCTCATTGTTGGCCGGAATCAGGATGCAGAATTTCAAGAACCTTTAACAACTTAAAAAAACCAACGTATTACAGCTCCTGGAAATAGAAAATACAAAGACTACAATAGAAAAGTTAGGGAATTTAAGAAATGAATGTAGCTGTCGTGGTCTTCGTCTGTCTTCTCTTTTTTTCTGTTTCCTCTTGCTGTCACTCCTTCTACCTACCTGTGGTTCCTTGTGAGAGTCTCTTTTTATCTCCTTGTCATTCCCTGTACCACCTCCTGTGTCTCTCACTTTACCCACCAGAGGTCCCCTGTGTGTCTCATCCTGTCTGTTGTCTTCCTGTGAGTCTTCATCTTCATCCCCTGTCCAGCCTGTCCAACTGTCTGCCCGAGGTTCACCAGCTCTGCAGTCGTCAGGCCATCCATGCGAGGACTCGGATACCCAGATTGACACATGGGTGCAGCCCGACCAATGGTCTGGCTAAGTGAGACAAATCGTCCCGACTTTTCCTCTTGCACCACAAGAGGTTGACATACTTAAGTTTCAGTGAAATGTCAACTATTGGGTGGTTTGACATGTAAATTTGGTCATTTTGTTGATCCCTTGACGTTTCATTCAGTGCCAATTTAATACCAAATTCAATGGGATGGTAAGATGTCACTGCTGGAACAGCATTTTACTGTTTTACCCTATAGGTACAATACAACCTGTCACCTTTAACCCAGTTAACACACACCAAAAATAAAGAAACCAAATACCATTACTTGAGAATGGGCCTAAAACACTGAAAATACTTAACTTTCCGTAACATTCTATAAATCCTCTTATTCTCCTTGCAGGATATGCAAAAGACCAATGAAGTGCAAGTCTGTCTTACCATTCAAGAAGAATTAAACCAGTGAACAAGCGCTCTGAAGAACTTCAAACTCTCCTTGCACCAGTTGTCATCACAGTGAAACTTGGTACACGTGGTTCACCGTATATGGACTGAAACCTGAGTAGCATTCACAAATCAACATACAACTTTCTTATCTTACATTGATTCATCTTATTAGTAACTGAAGGGAAAACAAGTTAGAGCTCTGAGCTACACAGTTTGTGATTCATAATAATCTAGTCCAGTTTTTAACCCGTCTAATTATCATGCTTTTAGATCTAGACCAGGACCAATGTGGTCCAGAGGTGAAAAAGCAGTCTAATGTCCCTTTGCTGTATTATAAAAAAGGTTTAAAGAATCTCTATGATAATCTCATCCAGTTGTGATCCATGTAAATATAGAGGATTTAAATCAAGACTAGTTGTGGTCTAGATGTGAGCAGTGAAATGGTTGTTTTTTTGATTTTTCACAAAGAAAATAAAGGTTTAAGGAATTTGAAAGTGTTGTTTCACACAGCATTATGGTTTCATCTAAAATGTAAGAGGATTAAGAGTTGCAAAAATCAGAGAATCAATTGCTCAGAGCTGTACGTCAGGTTTCCATCAACTTTCCTCTTAAGCGCCAAATCAGAAGCTGTGAATCAGAAGCTAACTTCAGCATCATAAGCTGAATAGTGTCGGAGATCAGCTTTTTAAAATGAATGAGCAATAAATGCATCGCAAAGTGTCACATCGTCTCTCCTTCCCGTAGCATCTGCAGCATGTTTCCTTTAACTGGAAACTGAACTGGACCAACACAGTACCGTTCATATGGACCAGAGCAGCTGAGTGCAAACAGACACGGCTCAGAGGGAAAGGCAAAAGGTTTGTGAGGTATTGAAAAAGTATTGCAAGGAAACACAAATAATTGTTAGGTAATGCTGCTCGATCGCAAAAGCAGTAATCAAAAACATCCTATGTGCCCCTCTGGGGGCTTCAGACATTTATTGTACTGAAGATGTAAAGATTAAGTTGCATAAAGGCTCAGTATTTTTTTTAAACTGCTGTTCACTGTAGTTTTAACAGAGAAAAAACCATTAAAAAGTGTCTTTAGTAGAAAATAGTTGTATTTTTGCAAATGTAGTATTTTGCATTGTTGCATGTTTAGACAACATGTGTCAGTAGAATACATTAATGTTGATTTGCACATATTGGCAACAAGACACAGGAGATGCATTGGAACTGTAGTGTAACTGAAAACAGCAGAAATAGCCATCAGACAAGGCCTTTCACCCGAGTACATTATATGTATTATTATTTTAAATGACGAGGGTTTTTTTTTAACTACAAAACCATTTCATAATTAATATTGCAGAATGCAGCTGTGCAGAAAAACAATGTAGCCTGTTGTTCATTTTACTCCATTGAATCCAATGACTATGAGCGTTGGCCTTGTAAACACATGTTGGATGAAGGCCCTGACGCTTGAAGGTCTCGTGTACCAGCAGCGCCTAAATAAAGAACATAATCTCACACCCGGGAGGAAGACAGAAATGTAAAGCACAAGCAGGAAGAAAACTGTAGACATCATGTATTTGTAGATCATGCAATCAATAATGTGTCTAACCAGCCATCTGAAATAGATTTAAGACTCTTCAGATGAGTGAATCACATCCTCCATTGATTGAACTGCCTGCGGACATGAGATCAAATATGGCAGCGTTCAAGGAAGCCTTTGATTCAGGATTACAGATTTCACTTTTTAAAGTGCTTTTTATTCAAGTCACATGCATCATTAATTAGGAGTTCCATAACATACATGCATGAATACTCCATATTTACCACTAATATACACAGTTCCAAGCTAAAACTAAAATGAATGGAATTATGATAGGAACATTGTCTGTGTATGCGTATATATATATATATATATATATGAGGGTCAGTCAGTCTAGACAATTTCAAGAACTTTGAAAGTTTCTTGGAGTTTAGTTGCAAAACCCATCAAAGACTTTGATGAAACTGGTTCTCTTGAGGCTCCAGGAAAGGAAGACCAAGAGTTCCCTCCATTCATTACCAGCTTCAGAAATGATTCATTAACGGCATCTCGGATCAGAACCCAAATCAATCCCAGAGATCCACTAACAGACACATCTCAGCATCAGCTGTAAGGGGGAGAATCAGGTCTTCATGATGGAAAGAAACCTTTACTGAGGAAGAAGAAGAAGAAGAAGAAGAAGAAGAAGAAGAAGAAGAAGAAGAAGAAGAAGAAGAAGAAGAAGAAGAAGAAGAAGAAGAAGAAGAAGAAGAAGAGCAACAAACACAAGTAACAGACATTAGATCAGAAGAAATCTAGACTTTGGTCTGATGAGCCAGACTGTGTTTCCCACAATGAAGCATGGAGGAGGAGGTGTGATGGTATCAGTACCATGTGTTGAATTTGTCTGATAATTTCTATCCATTTTGACAGATGTGGTCATTTATTTATCTCCATATCACATATACAGTATAACTCTTTTGTTCACCATTTTCTCTGCATTTTTCAGAAAAGTACAATATTACAGATGCAACTAGATAGAAACTGAAATATTCACCTTCCTTTGTGTACATCTTTGCATAATATCTAAACTCCTGGGCATGACAACATGTAGACTATATCGTAGATAGACATGAGTTTCCTTGAAGTTTTGGGCTGTTGTTGTGACATAACACATCTCACATCCCACGAATGATGTCTCTAAAATTTAAATCTGTAGTTTTGTGTGTAGTTTTGTTCATTTACATCACTTTATCTGGACTGTGCACAGAAAATCTTTCTCACATATAACACATACAGTGCATCCGGAAAGTATTCACAGCACTTCACTTTTTAAACATTTTGTTATGTTACAGCCTTATTCCAAAATGGATTAAATTCATTTTTTACCTCAAAATTCTACACACAATATCCCATAATGACAAAGGGAAAATAGTTTGTTTAAAATTTTTGCAAATCTATTAAAAATAAAGAACAAAAATATAACACGTACATAAGTAGTCACAGCCTTTGCTCAATACTTTGTTGAAGCACGTTTGGCAGAAATTACAGCCTCAAGTCTTTTTGAGTATGATGCTACAAGCTTGTCTCCTATTCTTGGGCAGTTTCTCCCGTTCTTCTTTGCAGGACCTCTCAAGCTCCATCAGGTTGGATGGGGAGCGTCGGTGCACAGACATCTCCAGATCTCTCCAGAGATGTTCAATCAGGTTCAAGTCTGGGCTCTGCCTGGGCCTCTCAAAGACATTCACAGAGTTGTCCCGAAGACACTCCTTTGTTATCTTGGCTGTGTGCTTCGGGTCGTTGTCCTGTTAGAAGATGAACCTTCGCCCCAGTCTGAGGTCCAGAGCGCTCTGGAGAAGGTTTTCATCAAGGATGTCTCTGTACATCGCTGCATTCATCTTTCCCTCCATCCTGACTAGTCTCCCAGTTCCTGCCGCTGAAAAACATCCCCACAGCATGATGCTGCCACCACCATGCTTCACAGTAGAGATGGTATTGGCCAGGTGATGAGCGGTGCCTGGTTTCCTCCAGACATGACGCTCGGCATTCAGGCCAAAGAGTTCAATCTTTGTTTCATCAGACCAGAGAATTTAGTTTCTCATGGTCTGACAGTCCTTCAGGTGCCTTTTGGTAAACTCCAGGTGGGCTGTCATGAGCCTTTTACTAAGGAGTGTCTTCCGTCCGTCCACTCTACCATACAGACCTGCTGGGTGGAGTGCTGCAGAGATGGTTGTCCTTCTGGAAGGTTCTCCTCGCTTCACAGAGCAACGTTGGAGCTCTGTCAGTGACCATCGGGTTCTTGGTCACCTCCCTGACTAAGGCCCTTCTCCCCCGGTCGCTCAGTTTGGCCGGGCGGCCGACTTTAGGAAGAGTCCTGGTGGTTCAAACTTCTTCCATTTACGGATGATGGAGGTCATTGTGCTCATTGGGACCTTCAATGCTGCAGAAATGTTTCTGTACCCTTCCCCAGATCTGAGCCTCCATACAATCCTGTCTCGGAGGTCTACAGACAATTCTTTAGACTTCATGGCTTGGTTTGTGCTCTGACATGTCAACTGTGGGATCTTATATAGACGGTGTGTGTCTTTCCAAATCATGTCCAATCAACTGAATTTACCAGGTGGACTCCAATCAAGTTGTAGAAACATCTCAAGGATGGTCAGTGGAAACAGGAAGCAGCTGAGCTCAACTTTGAGTGTAATGGCAAAGGCTGTGAATACTGATGTACATGTGATTTTTTTTGTTTTTGATTTTTAATAGATTTGCAAAAATTTCAATTTTTTTTTAATTTCACGTTGTCATTATGGGGTATTGTGTGTAGAATTTTGAGAGAAAAAATGAATTTAATCCATTTTGAAATAATGCTGTAATATAACAAAATGTGGAAAAAGTGAAGCGCTGTAAATATTTTCCGGATGCACTGTATATGGTGGCCCTGAGGGTCAAACACAAAAACATTTCACAGAACGCGTGCGTGTGTGTGTATGTGTGTGTGTGTGTGTGTGTGTGTGTGTGTGTGTGTGTGTGTGTGTGTGTGTGTGTGTGTGTGTGTGTGTGTGTGCGTTTTTTGACAGAGTCAGCTGGTATTAACTGGTGCTGAGGACCTGCTGATCCTCGCCACCGCTCCCAACTCACAGGGTGTCATTTGGTGGAACTGTTCACCGCCACTCGCCCATATTGACTTTAGACATGGTTTTATGTTCCTGCTGAATTCAGCAAAGTCTCTGAAGAGAACCCCCCCTCCTCTCCCCTCCACACACACACACTTCTTTGTTTTCAGTGCAAATGAAATATTGATGAGAGGCCCTGGCCCCCCTTTCTTTTCATTTATTCCTTTATTCTGGATCTGCAGCTCTCCCTTTATTTAGTTTTTCATCTCTTCTTTCGCTCTATCTGGTTCATCATCACGTTCTCTACGTGTGTCTGCCTCTGGTTAAATCTGAAAGCTGAAAGACATCGTTTGTTCTGTGTGAGCTGTATATTCTGGGAACAGGATTTACAAGAAGCTTTACATTTCATATATTTATGAAGGTCATCCTAATCGATATTTCTCACACAGCCTGATATCAGCTGGCATCAAACAACAGATTTCAGTCTAGAGGAATCAACACGACACTTAGTTAACACCACCAACAGAATGAGTAGATTTGACTAAATATTTATCTGATTTGCTTTAACTAATTGCCTCCAACAGCGTAGAGGGACGTGTTTTCCATTTGATGAGTAAAAAGCAAAAAAAAAGCATTTGATGGATTAATGTTGTGATTGTAGAATTTAATCCGGAGCCTTGATGTTAACAGAGTAAACACACAGCAGTGTTTCACTGCAGTTTCTAATCATATTAATGAGCCCTGGGTGCTCACTGGTTTGCTCTGGGAGATCTACATGCAGGTTGAAGTTGCATTGAGCAACATCTTAATGTAAAAATAGATGTGCTGCAGCACCGAAAGGAATCCAGGCTGCATTTATGAACACCTCAAAGGGTCTCTTTATTCTGCTGAATAAAACTGTGGTACTGTACACATGTCATCGTACATGGTGTGCAGAGAAACTCCAGATGTAAAATACATTCATTACCATGTTGTTTGCAGTTCACTAATCCAGGTTATGTGAAGGACCCAGATAGAGCAGCTGTTAGTGTGTTAAATAAAGGAAGGACTGGGAAGTGCAGGTAGATCTGGGTGGAAAGATTGTGATTCCACAACAAGTAAGTTCTTCCAGAGGCCAGACGTTGTGTTGTGGTCAGGTAGTCAGTGAATCGTTTATTTCATTGAGCTGACGGTGCCATAAGAAGATAATATTAATGAGGTGTATGACAGGAAAAAGATAAAGATATTCCGAACTGTTCAGTGATGAACTTGTGCTTTCGAAAAAAGAGATCATGTTGAAGGGTTCCCTCAGGTCAGGGAACTTCAGGGAATTTTTAAAACTCCTATCCAGACCAGGAAAATCAGGGGATTTTTATCATTTTTGGGGCCAAGTCATGGAACATCCAGGAATTTTGTTTGCATGTTGAATATAACAATTTCCATGTAACCTTTTTTATTGCGTTATTTCATGTGTTTCCTGTATTGCGTGAGTAGTTTTATCTCCCTTCCGTTCATCAACAAGTTGCAGAACTTTAGTAAAGATGTGTCTTTTCTTGTCGCTGCTTAAGAAAGCAAAAGTGCAGGAAAATGTAAATTTCAGGAGCTTTGGCTTCAATATAAACACTTCAAAGACTTTGTGATAAAAGTAAAGTTTGTAAAATGACTCTAGATCTATCAAATATGGGAGAGAGAGTCCCTCGTAGCCACGGCAACAGTAATAAGCATGCAGGCCGCCTGCAGCAGACAGAGCATCACCTTCGACCAACCACTGCTCTACTACAGCCAAGACAAGAGAGCATCAGTTCCCCAGTACTAGTACAACCTAACTTATTTAATGTTAATTGTGTACATTATAAAAAAAAATTTGTGATATTAATGTAATACTGCAGAGTTAAGTTCATTTAATTATTCAAGGAAATAATATCCAGGAAAATTAATTAATTTTGTTCCCATTTGAGATCAAATTCTCCACCAGGGTCAGTGTGTTTATAAGGGGGCGTCGGCCAACTTATGTGTGATCATAATTGTGCAATAGCTTTAAGCAGTGAAACATTTTGTATGAAAACACCTTTGATGGGACTAAAATAAAGCGGATTTATTTGTTTGCTCAGCACAACAGAAACCTATTTTTCTTTTCGTTGTAGGTCATGAAATTTCAACCTCTTAATCAGGGAAAGTCCGAGAATTCAAACTTTTACTTAGAGCAGGAACCCTGCTTATGAAAGTAGTCATACAAGTTCAGATGTAAGACAGGTAGAGCGAGAGTGGTGGGTGTGAGTGTTGAGAGGAGCAGTTCTGGGACGGCAGCACAGCATATGGTGAATTAATGAGGTGTTTGGTAGATAGATAGTAATATTCAGTCTGTTGATCCTTGCAGTGTTAATCTGCATTAATATGGCACTTTGAGTGTACTTTAAAACTGCAAAATCCAAGTACTGTATCTAATTCATTTGATTTCACTTTTCATATTCTGTAAATTTCTGGGTGAATGTTTTTACACTCTGTAATGCCAGTAGGCTACACATGGCATTACATTAACTCATAAATAACAAGTCATCTTAGGGCACTTAACAAAGTAAAGGTCTTACAACAAAATCGTCCAATATTATAGGCAGAACCTCAACAATTCCAACATGAGCAAGAGTTGGAAATAAAAACCTCAGACAGTAGCCGGCTCAGAGGTTGGCGGCCATCTGTCGCACCGGTTGGGAAGAAGGGAGAGTGGAGAGAGAAATAAACATCCAGACAACAAACAAGTAACTGCAGAGCAGAAACATGCAGCACAGGATACCTGCAGAAAGCTACATGGAGAGAGGACAGAGAAGAAGAAGCAGAAACTATGGGAGAGACAACACTAAGTTAATGACCTGCAATATTGGCATATAAACGTTGGAGGGTTAAAGGGTAGGTACACCAAATTAAATTATAATTAAACCATTTCAATGATAATAACAACTTAAAGATCCATCCAGATGGCCATCAATTAGCATATCATTATCTGAATAGTTTTCTGTATGGAGTTACCCATTACATCAGCTGGTTTGCTGGCTAAACTCCAGCTAATGAAACCTTTGAGCAACAGTTCACTTCAGCGAGTAAACTGATGGTCGCTGAAGTAGAATGGATTTTGTCTCTTCCACTTTTCAATCTAGCAAATTTCCTCAAATTGATACTTTTACAGTTTTCATCTCAACCAGTAACTCGTGTAAAATGACCATGTGAACTTTGTTATTTGTTTTTAAGTTCTTCTTCTTTTCCTCTAAAAGCCCATTTGTAAACTTCCCCATGAGGAAGACAGTCAAACCCAGCAGCATTATCAGTGCTTGCTGCTTGTTTATAATCTAGCAGGTGTCTCCGGTGGTAATGAATTCTTCTCCAGCAGTGCCCCATGTACACCATTACTCTTATCCCCTAGACCATGGCATGCTAATTAACATTTATAAAATACAATTTGTTTTCAGGGAACGTGAGAGATGAGAGAGCGAGAGTGAGCGAAGGGGTGTGGGTGGGGAGGGGATGTCGAAGGGAAAGAAGCTTTTGATTTGATGGAACAAGTTGACAAGAAACGAAGAGGCAGGCGGTGGAAAGGAGTGTAGGACTTTTTCTTTTCTTTAAAGGCACCATTTTGCAGAATAGAAGCAATTCGCAAATAACTATTATATACAAATATGATGAAGGGAAAAGCAAATTATGCCGGCAGCTGTGAAACGAGCTGGCAGCTGATTCCCAGCCGGGAGGGGCTGCAGTCTGGAGCATGTACAGATTCTTTAAACAGCTTTTCCTGCACACACAAATAATATGACTACGTATGTAAATGTTGTAGCTGTATGTCCAGTTTTTTGGTTTGTAAATTCCATTTTTGATGATGGATATAATGAAGCGTGTTTGATTGCATCGTAATTGATGATGATGAATTGTATTATCTCCATTGTTATTGTGGGGGTAGGGTTACGGTGGGGATTGGATTTAGATAGTGAATATTAATGTCCCATGACATCTAGATTCTTCTCAGTAATATTTGTCATGCTTGATGTGTAGTAAACAACAATTATTATCTAAATGCTTCTTTTCTCTTATGGATCTGCATGTTTTTCTCTATTTAAATGACAGAAAGGACATTGTTTTGTACTTTTTTATGTGTAAAACATGAACTTAAATATGAGCCATGTTTTGAAGGCAGAAAAATGGTAGTCAAAATAACTAACATGGAACTATATCTGACTTGTTCGTGTAAGTGGTGGTGCTGCAGCTCATCTGTGTTTAACAACCACAGGGATTTTTGATCGATTGAACATGTTCTTACTCTATTAAATCTATCTACTCATTATGAACTGTTCACAAACTGATCTTATAATAAGTAATCTGTGTAAGTCGTCTGTATAAGAAAAGCTTATATGTTTAACACGGACACATAAGCAAGTGAGTCCATGAATCTTCTCTGAGCTAAAAGCAGTTAAAACTTATCACATGAGTATAAGAGCAGCGCAAACGCAGGTCTGAGTTCTGTGAGTTTGGAGAATATGTATGAGTGGACAATTGTTTGGGGTATTTTGGTGAACACAAACACATCCATGGCCCAGCGTGATGCAGCTGTGCCCATGTTGAGCCACAAAAAAATCGCAACTCTGCCCAATGTAAAAAAAAAACTTCTGTGCTGTACCAAAACACAAACGTGCCTAAACTTGTGCTGAGATCAGCTTAGTGCCGGTATGAAAATAGAGCCCACAGTCTTCTACTTGTATCCTACTCTGTGTTGGCAGTTCCTGAAGACAATTTAAAAGTAAGCGACCGCAATCTGGCTGTCTCTACCTGTCTAATAATCATAATAATCCATTTCACAATCATTATTTCTTTGTGACACCACAGAAACTGGAATATAGATATACGAAGCAGTAAAGTATGACCAGCTGTCAGTCACCAAAATCTCATCTGCCTGTGTGGTTCATAGGAAGGACAAATCGTGCTTTACGCACAAGTGGTCGTAACGCTTTGGCTCATCAGTAGAGATGTTCAAATATTGTATAAACTGGAATTTTTAAATGCAACATTCATTGTTTTGTTTTTTTTAATAAAGATTTTAACTTTTAAGATATATTTATATAAACATTGGATGACAAACCAGGACACCGATGTGTCTGGCTGCCTGATAACCAAACAAACATGGACGCCACATGGCAGCCAAAGTCTGATGCTCAAGATAATCAAATCAAAATGTAATGGGTGTAGTATTCTGTTGTTTGTGAAGAGATGGGAGAAAAATACAAAGAGAATCTGAATAAAGTGTTAGTCAAAAAATTCAGCCTTCAGACATCTTCAGTCAAATTGAGGAAACGGAAACAAACAGAAAACTGTTGTTTAACGTAAAACCAAACACTTTTCTTTATAAATGCACCTCTGTCCTATTTTGGAGCTCTATCTACCAATAATAAATATATTAACTATGTAATGCATGGAAATTAAATACAAATTAATTTACCATGCATGTTATGATATGGCAGTGTCTTAACGGACCCAGACACAGTAGGGTAGATGTTTTTACGAACCAGGAAGTCTTTATTTTCTCCAAACAACTGACACAGTAAGCAGAGATAAACAATGTTCAAGTCCATATGAGGCCGGAGCCCAATGTTCAGCGGGGAGACGAGTCGCCTCTCCTCTCTCCTCCTGAGCCAGAAACAGGCTTCGTCAAGGACCGCGGCTGGCAGGTAGGCAGACAGGTACGTAGCGGGGCGTGGCTTCCCTGGGAATCCCGAGGTCCTCCACAGCGCAGCAGATTGGCAGGATCGACTGTGTGACATTCGAAGCTCGACACAGGATTGCCAAGATTGCAGCAGATGATCTCCGTGGAACGATCTGGAATCTTCTTCGTTCTGGTGAGCGGCAGGTAGGCAGGAAACAAAACGGGAGTCAGAACCGGAAACTCTCAATGAAGAGCCAGACGGACTTACGGGACATGCTACCATGCAGGTAAACGGACGGACTGACGACGAGCAGATGGGAGACCGGGGTATTTGTATCAGCGGGGTGATCACGGAGATGAGGCACAGCTGTGCTGACGGAGAACGGTGAGTCAGAGGGCGGAGCTTGGAGGAGGATACTGTGAGGAACACAAACAAAACACAAGCACGTGGCAAACAATCACAAACAGACAGGGAAATGACAACACACATGAGGAGAGGTGATCGGGGACAAAATAGAGGGAAACACAGTAGGATCAGACAGGAATCCTCACACTGCATATATATTTTCTTATGTTGTTGCAAACAATTGAGCCCACATGTTGGATTTCATAGTTCCAGTTAAGTCATCTTTTGCTTCACCAATGCATAACCGGCTGGAGTAGCTGCAGCTTCCACATAAATCATACTGATAGCTCGGTGACCTTGCTGAAGTCCGCTTTATCTTGCAGACTTGAAAATCGCGCTTTAAATTTTTACAAGCTAAGAAGATCTTGTAGTGCACGCTCAGCCAATGTTTCACCAGCAAAGCACGGCTGGCTGCTGTTTTCATCCTCCAGAGATGAGACTGCAGCTACAGAACAAATAATCAAAGCCAGAAGTGACGGAGATCAAAGCAACACGGCAGGAGACTTGTCGGTGAGTAATGGAAGAGAACAGGTCTGATTGCACCGCTCACACTCCAGACAGAAAATCAGTCATCGGATGACAAAAAGCTTTTACAGCCACTTACTTAGGAACACTCGCCCACTCAGGACTAATTAGCTCTTTATGAAGCACATTTGATCTGACTACTTATTGATCCTCTGAAACTTGGTAACTCCTCACACACATCGGTGTGTACATGTGTGTGTGTTACAATGGTTGCTTTCACTCATCTACAGTATATCTGGGTTCCTGCTGCAGAAAGCTGGAACAAGGATTTTAATTTGACATCAAATGCAGCAAAGTGAGCATCATTCTCTGATTGTGTGTGCCAGGTTATAAAGTTTTAATGAGTGGAGTGACCTGGATATCATTTTATTTTTCTGGAAATTTGATTATTTTCAGGGAAAAGGTGGAGTTATTGTATATTTGACCAGTTCATGACCTCTGTTATTGTTTTTGAGTAGAAAGTACCAGTGTAACGCGGGCTTCTACAGTGAGTGTTGCATTATGGGTTGGTGTAGCCTTAAACTTGCTTTCTGTGAGCCCAGTTTAACATACAGGAGTTTCTCTTGTGATGTGTTTTACTGTAACGTCTTAATGATGACTTTATGTCTTCATGGCTGAAATGAAGCAGCGAGAAAACCTGTCAACCAGCCAAGATTTACATCGGTCAAAGACAATGGCACTGCACCAGCACATAATGACCAACACAGGAAATCAAAATGTTTCCCAAAATGTTGTGTTATTCCTTTAAAGCAGAATTATGGTACTTTATAGAAAAATACTGTGTTTCTGAGTGAAAGTTGAGCACAACAACAGTCTTTTGTTTGTGCATTAAGTCAGGACATAGTTGAGCAAGTTACCAACAAGCATCAACAAAATCAAAGAATAGTTCAATATTTTGAGAAATGCTTAATTGCTTTGTTTGGGAAAATAAGATTAGTACCTACAAGACATGAATAACATGACTTACAATAACTACTGAAAACAAGGGGAAACAGCTCGCTTAGTTCTGCCCAGTATTATCTAAAGTCCAAACTTCACTTTTCAGAATCTCTCCAGTTCAAGTGTTCATCTTTTTTTACCTCGTCTGTATTTGTTTGACAGCTATAATGACTTTGCACATTTTCCATGCAAAGCCATGACAATCTTATAAAATATACATAAACAGAATGTAAAGTAGTTACACCGACTGCTCCTCCAAAATGTGCGTTTTTATTTTAATACTTGAAGTACATGTAAGATTTGTATATGTTGTATATCAATGTATTATGGTATTGCTACTTTTGTTTTCTAAAGGACATGAATACTTCTGTGTTTCTTCTGGTTTATTAGATATGTAAAATATTGTAAAATGACAACAGAGCTACATCCCCAGGTCTTGTCACAATGAGGTTGCCAGGTTTGAAACTGCCATGACAGTAAAAAAACAAACATCCAAACCTAATTAAAAATATCACCCAAACTTTTGTTTGTCAAAAGATAGCTTCACTATGTAACTCCACTAAAACCAAAATAAGTAACATTTGCAGTAATTTCTGTTAATGTACAAGTTGAAGCAACAAGCTACACAGTGTGATGCATCAGTCCAAATTATACAACAAGTAGTTCAACCCAGAGATCTGATTGGTCAGCTGTACATTATGAACAAATCATCATGACATCACATCCTGCTCATCACTACAAATATCCCTCCACCTCCTCAATGGGAAAATAGAATATAGAATAGAATGTCATATAATATGTAATATAATGTAGTTTCTACTTGTTATAGATCTATTAAATGACCCATTTGGTGAAGTCGGGTCTCTTTTGGTCCTTTTTGGTCGCTCCGAGCACCCGTACCGTAACACCACGGATAGTCACGCACTTACAATCCTAGAGGAGGCTAGCTGGACCGGTTTGGTTTGAACACATGACACGGAGCTAAAATGTTAAAAACACATGAGAACATGGATATCTTTGTTCATCAGATATCTTTGGTCATCAGATATCTTTGGTCATCAGATATCTTTGTTTATCAAATATCCTTGTTAATCAGATATCTTTGTTCACCAGATATCTTTGCTCATCAGATATCTTTGTTCACCAGATATCTTTGTTCATCAGATATCTTTGTTCCTCAGATATCTTTGTTCATCAGATATCTTTGCTCATCGGATATCTTTGTTCATCAGATATCCTTGTTAATCAGATATCTTTGTTCATCAGATATCTTTGTTCATCAGATATCTCTGTTCATCAGATATCTTTGCTCATCGGATATCTTTGTTCATCAGATATCTTTGTTCATCAGATATCTCTGTTCATCACATATCTTTGTTCATCAGATATCTTTGTTCATCAGATATCTTTGCTCATCGGATATCTTTGTTCATCGGATATCATTGTTCATCGGATATCTTTGTTCCTCAGATATCTTTGTTCCTCAGATATCTTTGTTTATCAGATATCTTTGTTCCTCAGATATCTTTGTTTATCAGATATCTTTGTTCATCAGATATCTTTGTTCATCAGATATCTTTGTTTATCAGATATCTTTGTTTATCAGATATCTTTGTTCATCAGATATCTTTGTTCCAACCAAACTGAACTAGCTGATCAGTTTAGTGTTTCTATGTTCTGTATTTATTCAGTTGGAGACTAGAAATCCTTTCTGTTGCTAGGTGGTTGCTAAGGGTCAGACTACTTCCTGGAGTAGTGAACATTGCATATGTTATGTGAGTTTACTGAAGTGACTGATTGTTTTCCAGTATTTAGTCATACCTCGTGTTGCCATTGAAACGGAGATCGCACTGACAAACTGTTTTATATTCTGAGAGTGAACTACCCTTCTTACAACCTTCAATGTGTAACATAATCAACAGTCAAAATCAGGTTGCAGCCCAAAAAGAACAACGTTTATTTACAACCAAACATAATATATTTCTACCACAAAGAAACTAAATGCTGATGACAAAATTAACAAAAAAAGGGAGATCACTCAGTCCAAACTGCATCGGGCCGTCTGAGGGAACCACAAAACTAACACCTGAGGAGAGAGACAGACAGGTTCACCTGAGGAGAGAGACAGACAGGTTCACCTGAGGAGAGAGACAGACAGGTTCACCTGAGGAGAGAGACAGACAGGTTCACTTGAGGAGAGAGACAGACAGGTTCACCTGAGGAGAGAGACAGACAGGTTCACCTGACGAGAGAGACAGACATGTTCACCTGAGGAGAAAGACAGACAGGTTCACTTGAGGAGAGAGACAGACAGGTTCACCTGAGGAGAGAGACAGACAGGTTCACCTGACGAGAGAGACAGACAGGTTCACCTGAGGAGAGAGACAGACAGGTTCACCTGAGGAGAGAGACAGACAGGTTCACCTGACGAGAGAGACAGACAGGTTCACCTGAGGAGAGAGACAGACAGGTTCACTTGAGGAGAGAGACAGACAGGTTCACCTGAGGAGAGAGACAGACAGGTTCACCTGACGAGAGAGACAGACAGGTTCACCTGAGGAGAGAGACAGACAGGTTCACCTGAGGAGAGAGACAGACAGGTTCACCTGAGGAGAGAGACAGACAGGTTCACCTGAGGAGAGAGACAGACAGGTTCACCTGAGGAGAGAGACAGACAGGTTCACCTGTTCCACTAACAGCTTCTATCACAGGACACTCACGGCTTCTCCCCTCGACCGCCGCTGAGTTATGAGTCAGCCATCAGAGACGTCTCCTCTCTCAGATTCATACATGCCTGCAGGCCACCAGACCTGCATCATTACTGGTAATCAATGGTACTGCTCTCAGCTCTGAGCGAGGCCTGTAGCTTACATTTATGAGGCGATGCTTGCAGATGATGGATTGGTGAGATGGTGCTTCTCTGATTTCTAACCAGTTTTTAGATTCTTAAGGGGCCTGATGATTTAAAAAAAAACCTTCAAGGTACAGTTCACCGCAAAATATAAAGGATTTTTGTATATCATGGGAGTAAAAGAAGTCCATGTAGACCTTTGTGGTTCATTCTCTGGTGTACATATTTCTCTATCTACTTATAAACTGACAATTGAAACATACAGATTGTAACAGATCCCTCTCCCCCCCACTTGTTTTGTTTATGAACGGTCGCCTGATAGTGATGTAGGGGGTGTCAAGCCTTTGTGATTCGGTGAGGCTGAGTCGCTAGGAGATGAGGTGGCGGTATGGAGAAGAGAGGTATTTTGACAGATCGCAGGTAAAGGCAGAAGTACGGAGAAGGAGAGAAAAAGAAAAGAGTCCGGCGACAGTTCTCCGGATCGGTGCGAGGTCGGTGTAGTGAAGTGGAGGCAGTGAATCCCTCGGGACCACGGCGGCTGAAGGGACGCCGCAACCGGACCTCGGAGAAACATTTACCAACCGCAGAAAAGTACGCGCTTCACTGTCAGCTGACTGCCGGTACCGTGTGCCGGTACCGTGCCGGTAAAGCTGACTGACTGACTGACTGACGGCTTGACTTGTGCGAACATTATCTCCCTTTTTGGAGTAGATTATATGTGGTTTTGCATATCTTGTTTTTTCTTGGACATATCCTGAAGTGAACTCTCTTTGTTGGCGTTTGTCTGTTTTTTTTTAAAATTTTCTCTCATTGAACTAATATTTGTTCGTCTCTTCTCTTGGCAAAATAAAAGAGACTGATTGGTAAGAACTGTGCATCTCCTGTGGTGTTTTGTCATTGCTGAGGATTGAAAGATGTCTATTTTTTGTTGTGTGGTACTATTCTATGGAAAGGTCTTTTTAGGTTGTGTGAGAGTAACGTGGGTTATTGTTCATACCCCCTTTGTGTTGGCTTAGGTTAGAGTAATTTAGATAAATTATTGTCAGGGTTCTCCCTGGCTGGCACCCCAGGATCAAGAATACAAACATTGTAACATTAGGCCGTCACAAGATGTGCCTGGACTGACATCTGCATGACTACATGATGCTATCAGTCACACTTCAATAATACCGCACCACATCCAGGGTTTGTGGGTTTCAGTTTAATAATGCTAGAATACCACGGTGCAGTGAAACAGTACCAGATGTCTATGACGTCACATATTCCTGATGTCTGGCTGTTTTTATTGATACCAATCATGTTAACTTAAAGGTGCCTCGTGGAGGTTTCTTAGAAACCAACAGCCCCTTTGTCTCAGTCTACATTCCTCCATCTGCTACTTTGAAGGCAGAAGTGGATTCACATTGACAAGTATGACAACATGCAGTATACGATGAGTGCCACGTGTTGTAGTTGAAAAGTTGAATACAAAGTGCTGGACACTCCTTCTCTTTAAAGATCACCAACAGAATCAAGACGTGAGAATTACAAAATAAAACAAGAAAGTCTCAGAAAAAGGAAAGAGGACAGAATCTGTGCTCAGATTGTCCACTTGTCCATAGAGCAGCGGATAATTCAAACTCAGAAAAGGACCAAGATGAGTTCATGGACATTACTGGATTATTCAATAAAATTGTTAGTGTCATCTGATGGAAAAAGATCACATAATATCTGATACCAGATATATACTACACCTGTACCTTCACTCAGTCCCTGCCAGTCTCCACCCACACCGCCAGCTCCATGATATGGAAAGCACGGATGGAAAGAAAATCCAATCATTTTATTTCCCAAAAAAATGAAGCCAAATCTATCGGAACCTGGAGCTGATGCTGGAGCGATTGGTGGTGCAATAGTAATGTGTTTGGTTATGAGGTGGAAATATAAGGGGCCATATTCACAGAGGAAGTGATCCTCCCACTAACAGTCACGTTATGTTATGTTCTATCAGTGAATTAAACTAAAACAGATACACAGGTAGATTTACAGTAACTGGCAATGTTAGGTTTAGATTTGATTTTTTGGGGAGAATATTCCTTTAACTTCCCTTTGTCTTACTCTAATTCTCTAAAGTGTCATTGTCCAGTTTCCTTCTCTTTTCACCTCAACTCCAGCTTCTTCACACCTCACACACTCCACCACCTTGTTCTCCACCGTATCTCTTGTGAGGGGTTGTGCCCTCATTTCTTACTTTCTTTCTTCCTCCTCCCTCCCTCCGTTCCTCACTTACTTTATCTGAGTGTCACTGTGTCAGAATGGATTTGGAGCTAAATTATTCATTAGAGAACTGGAGGGCAATCAAAGAGGCTGGTACTGCAGCAGGGCCAGTGTGTGTCGGACTCAGAATGTGTCGATGCGTGCATGCTTGGGTATGCGTGCGTGTGCGTGCGTGCGTGTGCGTGCGTGCGTGTGCGTGTGTGTGTGTGTGTGTGTGTGTGTGTGTGTGTGTGTGTGTGTGTGTGTGTGCGTGCGTGTGTGTATGTGTGTGTGTGTGTGTATGTGTATGTGTGTGTACATGTCTGTGTGTGTGTGTGTGTGTGTGTTTGTGTGTGTGTGTGTGTGTGTGTGTGTGTGTGTGTGTGTGTGTGTGTGTGTGTGTACGTGTCTGTGTGTGTGTGTGTGTGTGTGTGTGTGTGTGTGTGTGCGTGCGCGCGCGTGTGTGCGTGTGTGTGTGTGTGTGTGTGTGTGTGTGTGTGTGTGTGTGTGTGTGTGTGTGTGTGTGTGTGTGTGTGTGTGTGTGTGTGTGTGTGTGTGTGTGTGTGTGTGTGTGTGTGTGTGTGTGTGTGTGTGTGGATACAGCAGGGAGCATGGCAGCCTGGAAGAAAGAGATTACACAGAAACCCGGGGGAACCAAACACAGAACCCTGCAGCTCTCCTTACAGTCCACAGAATGCTAATTTAATAGTAGTGTGTGTTGGATGTGTGTGTGTGTGTGAGTGTGTGTGTACAAGAGTAAGGAGAAGGATGAGTATGTGAGTGTGTGTGAGTGTGTGTGTGTGTGTGTGTGTGTGTGTGTGTGTGTGTGTGTGTGTGTGTGTGTGTGTGTGTGTGTGTGTGTGTGTGTGTGTGTGTGTGTGTGTGTGTGTGTGTGTGTGTGTGTGTGTGTGTGTGTGTGTGTGTGTGTGTGTGTGTGTGTGTGTGTGTGTGTGTGTGTGTGTGTGTGTGTGTGTGTGTGTGTGAGTGTGTGAGTGTGTGAGTGTGAGTGTGTGAGATGAGGATGACTACTTGTTAGATGATGATTTCCCCTGATATAACACTGGGCAACCAAATGCAAACTCTTTTCTGTCCCGCAAACTTTAATAGGTGGACCTCATAGCACTTTTTCTGCTGAATTTGAATCTGTTTCTCAAACTTTTAGAGACAGTGCTTATTCATTATTTATAAACAAGGCTGCTGTAATGGTTTAAATATGAGTAAACTTACTTCTAAAATAATAAAATATATATGTCATTTTTGCCTATAACTTGCCCCAGGAACATCTTTCATTAGTGTTCAGCAAACATGAGTCCATGTGTCCATGAGTCCATGTGTCCATGTGTCCATGTGCAACCCAGTATCACGGCAAAGCGTTAAATAGACACACTGGTCCACTATGGCAAAATGTGAGATAGCCACGCTTTGGGCTGTCTAGCTATGAAAGTTACACATTTTGTAAGCGTGAAATTTTCACGCACGTAAATGTCAGAATAATGTGACCAAGGTTCCGCAACAGCGGTTCTGAGACCAAGTACAAAGGACATTATTTGGTGGAGGGGTGATTCTCTGGCATTAGTCACAGACTGCCTGGCGTCCCACACCCACACACAAAAATCCAGGAGGTGACAAGGTCTTTCTTGAATTTGTTTTGTTTCCTAGCCCCAACCATGTGTTTTTGCAAAAAGTTTCATTTTCCTGTAAATCACATGGCTCAAAGCATGCAGTAGTTTAAATTTTCATCCACTACAGGGAAACGTGTAACTGTCACGCCTTGACAGGCCAAAGCGTGGCTATCCCCCATTTTGCTGTAATGGATGGGCGTGTCTATTTCACGTTTGCCGTGATACTGCGTTGCCATCTGAGTATAATGGAACAAAAAAACTATGGGGGATAGAGAAATACATACCTGTGCTACCAAGCAAGTCCAACATAACCAGGGTATCTTTTACATCATATGGCTTCACTAAGCAAAATATACGTGATCATGGTAAGTGGAAAAATTGTGGATGTAGCTGTCGGGTCTGAAAAATGAAGCCAATGCAAAAGTGCCTTGAAGTTCAGTTCCACCGTTGGCTCCAAAAAGACTGTATAGACTCCCAATCTACTTCTCTCATGAAATACAAAGTCAATACATTTATTTCACAGGTCATTATGGTGTCATTGCTAAACCCACTCCTTCTGATCAGTGTTCTGGCAGTTGATCTGAAAATAATTCCGTAATTAATTAGATATTAGGCCTCTGAGAACGACATGTTGTGGGGTATGTCTGGTTGGACTGACAGACCTGTAGGGCAGTCAGGCTCCTGTCTTGTCTTCGGCTGCTCGATCAGATGTTGTCAGATCTACCAATCGCTAACCAATGTGTGATGTCATGGTTGGCGGCTGCCTGGTTAACATAAAAGGGGCCGGGTTTGCAGCATCTGACCAATCACAAACATGGACAAGTGTACTGGCAGCAAAGTGTTATATTTTACAAATGAAGACCAAACTACAATTTAATAGAAATAAGTTATAAACTTAATTCAGGCTAAAAGCAGCGCAGCTGCCAAATGCAGAAAGGACAGCTGGCAATCAAATTACAGACTGTGAATGTGTAAAATAATACATTTATAATATCACTGCCCCATCGTTAAGACACGAACGCCGAACTACAATTACATTCATTTGTTAAGTGCCCTGGAATAACTTGTGCTGTGGTTTGGCGCTATATAAACAAAATTGAGTTAAATTCAGTGAAAGGGATGTGTTGCTTAGATGTATACTTACGGCATGTGTGACCAATGTTAACCTTGTTCTTTCAACTGCAGCTCCGGTAGCATCAAACAGACTGCTGAGCGAATAAGAAACAAGAATAAAAACATAACTAGTATGTGTGCTTACTTTTATATTTAATATGTACAACAAGTACGAAGCTGTAGTGCTTTCATCAGTCTCTGTTGCAAGATTCAATGAGTACACAAAAGCACCATGAAATGGAGTCTATATCTCAGAGCTCCACGGGATCTTCTATGACTGGCGAGGCAGTTCATCAAGAGACTACTTTTATATGCTTCCTGGTAAGAAGTGAACCACCGTTATAGTCTTGAAAGCCTGCGTTAAACCTGAAGTTTCCTCACTAAAGCCAAATCCTGCCTCATCGTATAGACCTCTGAACTCCAAGAAAGTCTTAACCAAACACTCCTTTACCTCATGAAGACTAACCAAAGTGTCCTCACACAACCCCGTATCATGGCAAAGCGTGAAATAGACATGCCGGTCAACCACAGCAAAATGTGAAATAGCTAACAATGTCTTTTCCCCCCGAACCCCAACCATGTGCTCATTTAGTTTCCCCAACCACGAGTTTTAGCTATAAGTTTCCTTTTCCTGTAAATCACATGGCTATATGCAAGCAGTAGGTCTTATCCACTATGGGAAAACGTGTTTATTTCATGTTTTGCCAATTTTCCTCACAAAGACAACTATGAGTTTGACAATGGCATAAAACAGAAACGTCCTTTGATGTACAAACCACACACACACACACACACACACACACACACACACACACACACACACACACACACACACACACACACACACACACACACACACACACACACACGTTGTATACAAAGAGAAACATTTTACTTTCTAGACCCTTGAGGACCCTCACTGTAAAAAAATTGCTTTCCTTACTCATGAGCACTAAATGCCGACGCCCAACCTTTACTCCAACACAAACATCTCTGAACTTAAACTTTAAAATCACAAATGAACCCCCCACCAACATGCACACACATTGTACTTTAGTTTAATATCTATTTCATCTTTCAGATCAGTAAACATTATGACAGAATCCCTGTAGTGCTGCTTAACAAAGACACATACACAAATTATTAAAGGTAATACTGGGTTTATATTTACAGTAAAGTCTATATCTCTCTATAAAAACTTGGTTCCTTAAATCTCATGCTGTCTTTCCCTCGCTCCACTGGAGAGCTGATCTTAACTCCTCATATGTGGTTTAGAGTTCAATAGAAGATCATACTCCTCTGCGGGCAGACAGAAAGGACGTTAACACTCCCTGCGAGCTTTCAATTACAGTCAGCGGCGAGGGAACAGCAGCCAGCGCTGCATGTGGTGAATACAGATTTAAATGCTGATGCTGTAGTTGCAGTGGTGCATACAGACGGTTGATAATTTATCTGAAAGTCATGTGAATAAATGAGTGGAGAAACATAACAGCAGGAGATGCTAACTGCTAAGGACACTTAAGCTGCGTTCCAAATTTCATACTTTTTCTTTTTACTATCCGTACCTGTAACGACACACTGCCGTTACCTTTTCTGCCAACAGTATTTGGGAGGCACGGTGGTGCAGTGGTTAGCACTGTCGCCTCACAGCAAAAAGGTTCCGGGTTCGAATCCGGTCCTGGGCCTTTCTGTGCGGAGTTTGCATGTTCTCCCTGTGCTTGCGTGGGTTCTCTCCGGGTTCTCCGGCTTCCTCCCATCATCCAAAAACATGCACGTCAGGTTACCTGGCGCCGTGCTAGTGGCAGCCTGCTGCAGCATCTCCCCCCTGAGAGCCCCCCTGCTGTAGTGAAGACATTTCCCCTCGGGGATTAACAAAGTGAAATAAATAAAAAATATTTATATCTCATAAATACTGTTGTGTTGTAATAGAGTTGCCAAACAGAGAATACACACAATTTTATTGAAGGTATTTATTGTTAAAGTGTGGATGCTGGGAGACATGTGCACAGCTGGGACACTGAGCTGTTCCTTTTGTTCTCCCTGGGAACAAACAAATAGACAAGTGTAGTGAGTGACTGATTGAACAGACTGATTGTGATAATGTCTAATTATGTGGCAGAACAACAGATTATCTGCACTCACCAGCCACTTTATTAGGTACACCTTGCTGGTACCGTTGGACCCTTTTGCCTTCAGAACTGCTTTAATTCTTAATTCTTGGTGTCGTAGATTCAACGAGCTGCTGGAAACATTCCTCAGAGGTTTCGCTCCATATTCACATGATGACATCACAGGTGCTGCAGATTTATCAGCTGCACATCCGTGATGTGAATCTCCCGTTGCACCACATCCCAAAGCTTCCATTAGATGGAGATGTGGTGACCGTGGAGGCCGTTGGAGTCCAGTGAACTCAGCGTCATGTTCCAGAAACCAGTTTGAGATGATTTGATCTTTGTGACGTGGTGCGTTATCCTGCTGGAAGCAGCCATCAGAAGATGGTCCACTGAGGACATAAAGGGACGGACACGGTCAGCAGCAATACTCAGATAGGCTGTGGTGTTTACATGATGCTCAGCTGGTACGAAGGACCCAAAGTGGGACAAGAAAACATCAAACCACCACCACCATCACCACCATCACACCACCACCTCCACCAGCCTGAACTGCTGATACCAGGCAGGATGGATCCACAGTTTAATGTCGTTGATGCCAAACACTGACGACCATCTGAATGTGGCAGCAGAAATCCAGACTCATCAGACGGAGACGTTACTCTGATCTTCTCCTGTCCAATGAGCCGGTGTGAATCCAGCCTCAGTTTGCTGTTGTTAGCTGACAGGAGGACCCGGTTGTCTTCTGCTGCTGGAGTCCATCTGCTTCAAGCTTCCAGGTGTTGTTCAGATCTTCTGCATACCTCGGTTGGAACGAGTGCTTATTGGAGTTACTGTTTCCTTCTATCATCTCCAACCAGTCTGGCCGTTCTCCTCTGACCTCTGACCTCTGGCATCAACGAGGCATCTTCGCCCAGAGAACTGCAGCTCCCTGGGTATTTTCTCTTTGTTGGACCGTTCTCTGTAAAGCTAGAGATGGTTGTTGGTGAAAATCCCAGTAGATCATCAGTTAGTGAATACTCAGACCAGCCCGTCTGGCTCCAACAACCTTCAAATCACTGAAATCACCTTTCTTCCTGTTCTGATGCTCTGTTTGAACTTCAGCAGCTCGTCTTCATCGTGTCTTCATGCCTCAATGCATTGAGCTGCTGCCATGTGATTGGCTGATCAGATATGTGTGTTAACAAGCAGTTGAACAGGTGTACCTAATAAAGTGGCCATTGAGTATATATTATGAAGCTAAAGATAAAAGTTGGTTTAAATAACAACAACTTTAAATATTGCAACAACTCCCCTCTGCCTGTTTCCTCTTCCCAGGGTGTTCAGGCAAAATATTTCCCCGGGGGCTGGAGCACCCATTCATAGTTCTGGGAAGTACCAAGGAAGCAGGTAGGGGGAAGTCGATATGTGTTGTTCTGTTTATTTAGGTACATTATGTATTGTTAATGTCCTCTATTTATAGGGACTGTAAATATTTGCAAATTGTTATTGATATCTTTGGGTTGGTAAAATAATGTAAATATTTATTGTACATATTAATTGTTGATATATATACTTACCTGTAGATGGTATGGCTGGGCTAATTAGAGTGATCAGGTGTATCTAAGGAGCTGAGTTTGTTCGTGTAGGGGGCTGGTAGGTGATGGTGAACCTCTGGTGTGGTGTTTTGGTGTGAAAATAAATGAAGCTTCATCTGAAACCCCTCCTGGACTCCTGAACTGTTCATTTGCCTCCATGTCCGCTCGGGCATGTTAACAGTACCTACTGCAGCTACCCTTACAAAGTATGTACTATTGAATGCATTGTGCATACAATTGTTAAATGCTACTTTATCATAAACATTTATTCTTGGTCATATACATTGCAATCTGTAGCGCAACATTTCAAGTCCTTTCCATTTCCAAGTCATGTGATTTGGAATGACTATGCTTACTTTTAATCTTCTTGTTGTTCTTTTTCCTTTTGTGAATTGCACCCGGGCCGAGAATCAGCACCACCAACTCTCGCCAGTCAATGTGACGTATCTTCCGCTGCAGAGGATTGTGGGTCAAAACAGGCAGAGAAGCATGCTATCCTGCAGACTGCAAGATTTGACTGGATGAAGTAGGACTTCCTGGTATATTTGGCATACTACATTTCCAATTCCAAGTATTGGGACATACTAAATCGTTCTATGGTAATATGTGTTTTGGAACACACAGTTAGACTCAATGAAAGGTTTGATTAGTTGGAGATGATGGAAACCATCAGTCACCAGATCTCAACCCAGCTATTTATAATATTAATGGTAATAGCAAAAGTACTATTTCAAATTCCTTTTTTGGAAATGGGGTTGTACTTTGGAAACGCTACCTTTGCTAAAAGCCAGAAGATCAAGGCAAGGCAAGGTACGTTTATTTGTATATCACATTTCAACAAGGCAATTCAAAGTGCTTCACATAAAACCATTAAAAACATCAAAACATCAGACAAAGGAAAAGCAAATTTAAAAACAATTAAGAACATTGATCGAAACATTAAAAACAGTCATTAAAACATTAAACAAGCTAGTAATAGAATAAAAGTTGCAGTGCAGTTTAAGAAATAAAATACAGTAATAAAATACATCATACTTACTGCACACGGCCACCACGTTCTCCATTAAATCCAGAGTCTACCCTGCTAGTAGGACTGGTGCCTGCATACTTTGGAAACGTTATCTTTGCTCAGTTGTAACTTTGAGTCACGTTCTTCTCTTGACCAACAAGATCTCAAACCAGATGACGGCCAGATATTGTGTTAAGTGGATTATCTCCACAAGAGATATCCTAATCATATTAGTGACCTTTAACCTTTCCGTATGCAGCACCTTTATTTCTACTCTAAGAACAGCTGATTCATCACCGGCTGCTTCTTCTGCCAATTCAAGGTACCAAAGAGCCCCAAATAAAGACCGGCCAGAAAATCACTGACTAACACCGTCTCAGCTGACGGGTCATCTTAAAGTATATGAACCCAAATTCATCTTTTCAACCTCTATGCCAGCTTCCACAGACACAGCATATCCTATGCCAAGACATGGATCTGACAGTATTCTGTGTAAGGTCACATGCTTTTAAGGATTTTCTCTATGGGAGGGAGACGTCCCACTTCCTGTGGGTGTCAGGTAATTGACGAGGAGCCAAGAGTAACATAACGCACAGCTAATATAAAAACACACTCGACCTGCCATACAGCGCTGATTAAACTGGAGCTGAGCGTGTGACGTGTCTTGACACTCTGGTTGCTGTTGCAGTCAGAAGAAGAGCTCTTCTGCGCTGTTCATCTCTGCATCCGAGAGTGATTGGATGTAGATTGCATTTATCTGTAAGTTGTAAGAAGTTATTTATTTCAGTGAAGTTATCTGAAGTGGCTCTGTATCTGTGAAGAGGACCGCTTCCTCTTGTGTTTTCTACACCGTTCTGTTTCAAGAGAGGGAAACACAAGCTGGCATTGACTTATTAACCTGGAGAGACTGAGAGCAGTTTGAGAGGAAAAGAGGGACTGAGAGTTTTAGATCGTCAAGACAACCGAGCTTCCAATAAAACTGCACTTAACTGTATATTTAATGGAAAACGGCTTCAATGAGGTGAAATGGAACACTCATATTGATAAATCCACAGCTCTGCCGTCCCTCTTAGCTCAGTAAAGAGTTTCCGCATTTTTCATTAAACTAGCCTTCAGTAAAACGTCCCAACAACTCAACATTTACACCTCAAGATGGCCCCTACCAGCAAGGTGACATCATTTGTTCCAAAACTTCAACAAATCACTGAGACAGAATGTTTTATGATTATACATCATGGTAAAGGTTTGATTAGGTTCAGGGAAACATCATTGTTGGGATTAAAACACACAAGAATGCTTTCAAAGAACTTCTTCAACCTTGTTCACCGAACGTTCACCTGGACTGAAGGATGAACTAAGAAGGTGTTGTTAGGATTCCTGTCTGTTCCTAGTGTGTGTTTAACCCCCGATCACCTCTCCTCCTGTGTCCCTGTCTGTTTTCTCCTCAGCGGTACCCTCCTCCGAGCACCGCCCACTGCCGCGCCTCTCTCCGGCAGCACAGCTGAGCGCCATTCCGGTGATCACCTCCGGCTGCTACTAATACCCCGGTCTCCTGCCTTCCCATTGTCAGTTCGTCCGTTGCCTACCCGTCAACCCGTCCCGAGTCTGTCCGTCTCCCCGTTCTGAGATTCCGGTTCTGACTCCAACCTGTTTCCTGTCGTCCAGCGTCGAGCCACGGGCATCACCTGCATGAACAAACCTTCCAGTGTGTTCCTCGGAGATCAGCTGTCGAGGGTTTGGGCTATCCTGTGTCGAGTCGCCGACGTCACACAGTCGATCCAGCCAATCAGCTGCGCTGGTGGAGGACCACGGGATTCCCACCAAGTCAGGTCAGCCTGCTGCTCTGTGGAGAAGACTCGGGATTCCCCAGCGGAGCGCCGCCGTCCGACTACGTCACCTCGGTTAGCAACGCCCCGCGCCGGCTGCCAGCCTGTTCGTCAGCCTGCCAGCTGCATTGCGGAGTGGAGTTGCGTGGACCCACGCAGACGAACTCGGACTGTTTGTGTGCATCCTGTTTGTTACCCAGACCGAGGAGAAATAAAGAGCTTGGTTCACCAGAGATTCTGCTGTTGTTTGGGTTTGTTTGAAATACACCTCACAACAGGTGTTGGCTGACTTTACATCTGCTGCATTCTTAGGAATTACATTTTTCTTTGCATTTGGCACAAATGTTTACTTGGATTCAAGGATAAAGTGACATTTTGGGGGTCAAAGGTAATGATGACCTCATGTCTGTACCACCTGTTTGTCCCGTTCTCTTGAGCCCAGTCTCCAACCTTTGTTCCTGAGAGCTACTCTTGTTTCATAACATTTATTCACATACCTGAGCTCCACCCAAACCAGCTGAATCAGCTTATTTTAGGTGAACAATGACAGAATGTTACTCGACACACATTTTCTATCACAACTGCTTCAACTCAACAGCATGTGCTCCTTTTTTTCTGAAGGCGTTTCTTTGTTTTCAATTGAAGGAGGTGGGGGGGGGGGTGAATTGATGAGAGGGTCCAGAAATGACTGATGCTGTTGATTATCTTTGAAGGATGATGTCGATAACACTGACTACCCAACACCTCAGGGCAGACAGACCATAGGATCGCTAACGTAGCTCTATAGTAGCAATTAGAGCGGCAGTTAGCTTAGCTGTATGCAGGGACAACTAGCCTGGTACTGTCCAAAGTCCCAAAATACCTCCAACAACACCTTTGTAGTTAATATCTTCTCTTGTTTGTTCAGTTTACACAAAAAAGTGATAAGTTAAAACAATAGTTTGTGGTTATAGAACCAGTTGAATACCAACTCAGCAACTTTCAAAGCAATGAATGGAGCAGCATCTCTTTCATACATTCATGAATGTAACTTCTGGTAAAACCACAAATTATTAGATACTAAAAACATATTATTTAGTTCGCCACCCGCCCTAGTCTTGATGCAAAGCTCGGCTAACCGCCTCCCTGCTCCATATTCACAGCGTAGCCAGCGGTTTAATTTTTCTTATAACAGTCATGAAGAATGTTAACGAGCACATTTTCCTAATTGTTAAAATATTCAATTATGTTTTGTTGAGTTTGGTATAAAATAACCAAACACACACTACTGACCTGAGGAGGTAGTAAACATGTAAAGAGAGGTTATTGCACAATTTCAGAGATTTTTCTTTCTTCATTGACAAATTCAAATATATAAAAAAATAAGCCTTTGTCCAAAAGCACCAGTATCCACCTCTATGAACTGATCTCTGCAGCTCTGACAAAGTGAACAGGACAGAATTAAATAAAAGAGTCACAGAGCAGTGTTTCACAAAATGGCTGCCTCGGTGTTTGACAGACTCAATGACAGGTCCAGGCGGTCAGTGTCTCTCAGCAGGCCGGGTGTGAGTGTCCAATACAATAAACTCCCGCTATAGTGCAAATACAAATGGAGAGAAAGCGACAGAAAGACACACACACACACACACACACACACACACACACACACACACACACATCCCATTTCACAGTCTGCTGGATGCTGGCAATCTCTCCAATCTGCAAAAGCTCATACCCTGACTCCCAGTGACCCCCCCAAAACAATCTGAGAGTGATATCTCTGAATGCATTGCACAGCAGTCGAACATCCTGGGACAGAGCATGGAGAAACTCAACGTTTTCATTTTGGATTTGCTTCTTGCTGTCGTGCTGCCTGTAGTGGCGTGCCTGGGATCTGCTGCGTAAAATATTCATCCGACTCAGAGAAAAGGGAAATCAGAGAAATGTATGTTTTATAGGTGTTTTTTAGGTGTTTTATAGGATTGTACGTAAAGCTGAGATCTGGAAACATGAAGAAAAGGCTAAATCTGGCACAAAAAAAAACTAAGCAGTAAGACAAAAAATTGTTCGATAAACTGAACCCTGAGATGACCATAGTGGTGCAGACACAAGTGCAGTAAAGACAACAAGAGACTCTAAAAACAACTTTATTTACTCCGTAGCCGCAAAACACGTTAGAGGAGTCGTCAGAAACCCCTGCAGGTTAAACTGCTCTAACTGAACACTCACCGAGTCTAAAAGACTCATAATAAATGGACTATAAGGCCACAAACAATCCATTATCACTTTTAATAGGAAAACTAGATTTTGTTTATGTAGCCCAATATTGCAAATCATCTTTAGGGAGCTTCTGTATAGCATACAACAATAATCTCACACCATCATGAAAAACAGTGTCTGATGTAGTCAACATATAATTGTGTAGTTTTAAATTTCAAAACTTTAGATTCAAAGTTTCACTGATTGTACGTTTGTTATTGCTACCTGGGAGCAGAGGAACAACCTGTGAACACAGCCTCTAACATATGAAACTGACAGCAAATGTTGAATAACAGTTTCCTATTTACACATCCAACAACATTATGTGTCCACTTAACGTCTGTGAATCTAATTCTCTCCCTTTATTTCTGTTTTGGTCTCCACCAGTATAAAACCTTTAGCCTCTTTAGCTGCTAACTGTTGCTAAATGTTCACAGACTAGTCGTTTTCTGTTTGGTAGTGCGCAGTGGCTTTATCAGTCTGAAGACCATGAACCTAAAACAATGATGTAAAAGAGGCTTAAATACTAAGTAGATTTAGATAGAAATAGATAGATAGAATATATACTTTAAAAAAATCTTGTTTTGTTTAGTTGGCAAATGAATTTCATCCAGCAAAAATTAAGTCATTCTGAGAACATTCATGAATGAAATGTCATGAGAAATCATTCTCCGCCTTTTACGAACTTTTTCTTTTAATTTCTTAACGTGGGACGTATTTCACAGAAAACCTCGACCTGAGTGAATGAGAGTTTCCCACTGATAGAAGGATGAATATAGTTTCATAGTTTCATAAGAGCCTGAGGGTTTTGTAAAGAAATGACATTTCTCCACAGTGTCTCTGCAGTGAGTTAAGCGAGTTTGTCCCTCACCTCTGGTTGAGTTGTGGGCTGTTTTGTGCCAATCAGAAAGCCGTCAATAAGCTTGACTCTGTTGTCGAAACTCCAAAATATTAGTGAGAAAGTATTGACAGTGCCCTTTTTATAAATCCCTGAAGTGTTGTTGTTAAATTTGATCAATTTATGATTATTAGATAGATAGATAGATAGATAGATAGATAGATAGATAGATAGATAGATAGATAGATAGATAGATAGATAGATAGATAGATAGATTATTAATCCCTCAGAGGGACATCTTTGTTACAGCAGCATAAAAAAATACACATTCTATACAATAAAATAAGGTAAATAATATTAAATAAACTAATCTAAACAAAACCTAAACCTAAACAACAGTGCAATGAATTAGAATAAAACAACATACAAAACAGCAGCGCAAGGGAGTTATTGTTGTGCGATGGATTTGAACAGAGGTGAGTTATTGTAAAGTCTTATTGCAGTCGGCAGGAATGATCTCCTGTATCTGGAATGATCTCCTGTATCTGGAATGATCTGCTGTATCAAGAATGATCTGCTGTATCAAGAATGATCTCCTGTATCAAGAATGATCTCCTGTATCTGGAATGATCTCCTGTAACAGGAATGATCTCCTGTATCAGGAATGATCTCCTGTATCTGGAATGATCTCCTGTACCAGGAATGATCTCCTGTATCTAGAATGATCTCCTGTATCAGGAATGATCTGCTGTATCAAGAATGATCTCCTGTATCTGGAATGATCTCCTGTATCAGGAATGATCTCCTGTATCTAGAATTATCTCCTGTATCTGGAATGATCTCCTGTATCAGGAATGATCTCCTGTATCAGGAATGATCTCCTGTATAAGAAATGATCTCCTGTATCTAGAATGATCTCCTGTATCTGGAATGATCTCCTGTATCAGGAATGATCTCCTGTATAAGAAATGATCTCCTGTATCAGTAATGATCTCCTGTATCTAGAATGATCTCCTGTATCTGGAATGATCTCCTGTATCAGGAATGATCACCTATATCAGGAATGATCTCCTGTATCAGGAATGATCTCCTGTATCAGGAATGATCTCCTATATCAGGAATGATCTCCTGTATCTGGAATTATCTCCTGTGTCAGGAATGATCTCCTGTATCTGGAATGATCTCCTGTATCTGGAATGATCTCCTGTATCAGGAATGATCTCCTGTATCAGGAATGATCTCCTGTATCAGGAATGATCTCCTGTATCAGGAATGATCTCCTGTGTCAGGAATGATCTCCTGTATCTGGAATGATCTCCTGTATGTGTGGTGGATGTAAATGAGAACAGAATGTATGAGGTGTGGTGTGTGGAGGAGACAGATGAGGGCGGTGAACTAAACCTGAGTGTAAAACGTGTCATTGATTACATGTGATGACACGAGGTTTAGATACATCCTCCTCACAGATCACATTAGGTTAGGTAGTTACTTTATTAATCTCCGAGGGGACATTTTTTCACTACAGCAGCATACAGAAGCAATAAGATAATAATAGAACAATAGAAAAGCAATAAAATAGCAGTAAAAAATATCAAATATAAGTATAAAATATAAAATGCACAGTATATACAGTACAGTATATATATATATATACAAACAACCAAGAAACACAGACAACACGTTATTGTTATGTGATGGATTTTGCCAGGGGTGAGTTATTGTAGTCTTATTGCAGTGGGCAGGAATGATCTCCTGTATCAGGAATGATCTCCTGTATTTGGAATAATCTCCTGTATCAGGAATGATCTCCTGTATCTAGAATGATCTCCTGTATCTGGAATGATCTCCTGTATCAGGAATGATCTCCTGTATTTGGAATAATCTCCTGTATCAGGAATGATCTCCTGTATCTAGAATGATCTCCTGTATCTGGAATGATCTCCTGTATCTGGAATGATCTCCTGTACCAGGAATGATCTCCTGTATCAGGAATGATCTCCTGTATCAGGATTGATCTCCTGTATCTAGAATGATCTCCTGTATCTGGAATGATCTCCTGTATCAGGAATGATCTCCTGTATCAGGATTGATCTCCTGTATCTAGAATGATCTCCTGTATCTGGAATGATCTCCTGTATCAGGAATGATCTCCTGTATCTAGAATGATCTCCTGTATCTGGAATGATCTCCTGTATCTGGAATGATCTCCTGTACCAGGAATGATCTCCTGTATCTAGAATGATCTCCTGTATCAGGAATGATCTCCTGTATCAGGATTGATCTCCTGTATCTAGAATGATCTCCTGTATCTGGAATGATCTCCTGTATCAGGAATGATCTCCTGTATCAGGATTGATCTCCTGTATCTAGAATGATCTCCTGTATCTGGAATGATCTCCTGTACCAGGAATGATCTCCTGTATCTAGAATGATCTCCTGTATCTAGAATGATCTCCTGTACCAGGAATGATCTCCTGTATCTAGAATGATCTCCTGTATCAGGAATGATCTCCTGTATCTGGAATGATCTCCTGTATCAGGAATGATCTCCTGTATCTGTCCTTGTGACAGCGGAGCTGGAGAAATCTTTTGGAGAACGTCCTCCTCTGTCCCTGCAGCAGGTGGTGGAGAGGGTGGTCAGGATTATCCAACATGGATAATAGTTTGATCAGCGTCCTCCTCTCCACCACCTTTTCCAGACTATCTAGTTTGTAGCCGATGATGGAGCCGGCCTTCTTAACCAGTTTGTTAAGTCTGTTGGTGTCACCGGCTCCAATGCTGCCCCCCCAGCAGACCACAGAGAAGTACAATGCACTGGCCACAACAGATGGTAGAACATCTCCAACATCTCGCTGCACACATTGAAGGATCGAAGTTTCCTCAAGAAAAAGAGTCGACTCATCCCCTTCTTGAAGACAGTGTTGATGTTGGTCTTCCAGTTCAGTCTGTTGTCATGGAGACACCAGGTACTTGTACTCCTCCACCATGTCCACCTCCTCTCCCAGAACTCTCAGCGGTTGTGGAGCCGTCGCCTTCCTCCTGAAGTCGACCACCATCTCTCTGGTCTTGGCCACGTTCAGGAGGAGGTGATTTCTTCCCGCCGACTCCACAAAGTCCTCCACTACTGCCCTTACTCCTCCTCCCGTCCATCCCTTATACACCGTCCACTGCAGAGTCATCAGAGAACTTCTACAAATGTCTTGACTCTGAGTTGTACTGGAAGTCAGTTGTGTAGAAGGTGAACAGGAAGGAGACAGAACAGTTCCCTGAGGAGCTCCAGTACCACTGACCACCGTATCAGACAGCACACTGCCCAGACGGACAAACTGTGGTCTGCCTGTCAGGTAGTCAGTGATCCAGGAGACGGTGGACGCGTCCACCCCCCCTCCACCCGCAGCTTCTCACTCAGCAGCAGTGGTTGGATGGTGTTGAATGCACTGGAGAAATCAAAGAAAGTGATTCTCACAGAGTCACCGGTTCCATCCAGGTGAGACTGAGCTCGTTGCAGCAGGTAGATGATGGCATCGTCCACTCCCACATGAGGCTGGTACGCAAATTTCAGCGGGTCCAGAGAAGATTTCACCAGCGGCCTGAGGTGGGCCAAGACCAGCCACTCCAGAACCTTCATCACATGAGATGTGAGGGCAACCGGTCGGTAGTCGTTGAGGCCAGATGGAGTCGTCTTTTTGGGGACAGGAACCAGGCAGGACGTCTTCCACAGCACCGGGACCTTCTCCTGCTTCAGGCTCAGGTTGAAGAGGTGTTGTAGGACCTCAGCCAGCTGGGCGGCGCAGGTCTTCAGGACCATGGGGCTGATGCCGTCAGGTCCTGCAGCCTTGCGCTGGTGGATTCTCTCCAGCTGTCTCCTAACCTGGCCAGTCGTCACAGAGAGGGGGGTGTGTGTGTGTGGGGGGTCAAGGTGTCGATGCAGCTCACCAGGACGGGCAGAGGGGGAGGGGGGCAGCAGAGGTGTTTGAGAGGTGTGAGGTGTGGAAGAGACAGATGAGGGCGGTGAACTAAACCTGTTGAAGAAACAGTTTAGTTCATTTGACCTCTCCAGGTTCCCCCTGTTTGTTCCTCTCCAGGTTCCCCCTGGTTCTTCCTCTCCAGGTTCCCCCTGGTTGTCTCTCTCTCCCCTTGAATCCAGTGATCTCCGTCATACCGGTCCACACCTCCCTCACGTTGTTCTGCTGGAGTTTTGCCTCCAGCTTCCTCCTGTAGGAGTCCTTGCACTCCCTGAGCTTCTCCTTCAGGTGGCGCTGCACTCTCCTGAGCTCCTCCCTGTCCCCAGACCTGAAGGCTGCTTTCTTCTGATTAAGAAGCTGATACAGTCCGTCCTGCTGTTGATGTCCTCCCCATGTGGTCCACACAGCACATCCCAGTCCGTGGACACAAAGCAGTCCTGCAGGGCGTCTTTAGCCTCCTGTGTCCACCTCCTCACAGTCCTGGTGATCACAGGCTGCCTCTGCACCAGAGGAACATACATGGGAGTCAGCAGGACCTACCTGATCTACCAAGGGGGGGAAGGGCAGTAGTACTGTATGCATCCATGGCATTAGCATACAGTAGGTCCAGAGTTTTATTGTTCCGGGTGGGGCAGTTAACATACTGGTGAACAGTTGGCAGGACTTTATCCAGACTGGTCAAAGTCTCCAGCAACGAACAAAAATGCACCAGGATGCTGATTCTGCAGTTTAGACACAGTGGAGTGCATTAACACAAACAAGATAAGAAAGGATGAGACTACATTTTAAAAACTAGTGTTTAATATTGAGGAACAGGTTTATCTATAATTATCAGAATTTGAGTTTGAGAATGAATTCCTTGTGTAAATCATCTTGTCCTGTTTTTTCTAGATGAAGCTGTTTCTGTTTGGGGCCTTTTTCTACCGGATTTTATATTCCTCTACTTACTGCCTAATAACTTCTTGTGCAAACATCACTGAACCGTGGTTAATAGCTTAAGTTCAAGAAGACACTTTTACTGCACCAATACATTTACAAGCACTAAATTACCAAATATTTTCATCTGCAAAAAAACCAACAACATTCCATTCACCGTTTTTTGGAAAATACATGAATCTGCACTTTGTTGTTTTACAATGAACCTACTGAAATATAAATTATAAAACGTAACATTTCAAGGTACAACATTTCTTGTCCTCGTTTTTAAGAATTCAGGTTAAAGGAGCTTTACAAATGCCAGAAGGACTCTTCTCATTTCCCATATTTGTATTTAATTCTGATATAATAATTTTGAGAGCTGCGTCTGTAAATAATCCGTTGTAAATGTTCAGTTGAATGAAGCTTCCCAAACTATATATCGCAAATAGAAATTGCAACTTTTGTTTGAATTATTAGAAAAATGTCAACACAGCATCAGATGGTAATTATGAATTATGATTCATAAACAGTTATAATGGCTATGTCAGTTTTATACTGGGGACACAAAAGTCGGTAGCCTGAAACGAAGTCAACCTGAGGGTCAATTAACTGCAGCTCTTTTGTTGATGGTGACCAAACACAGAGACGCACACCTGAACAATGAAACAGCTGTGATGCTTCGGCTTCGTTCTGAATAATTCAGTCACCGTGGCGTTCCCGTCAATTACCTTAAAGTACCAACTCCTGTGAACTAATTACCTTTAAGTGCAGACAGTTAGCATCTAATTATGTTGCTGTTTTCCTGCTGCCCGCTTGTGAACACATTTACAAGAACAAAGTTCAGACATGCATTTATTTGCACACACTGTCCCTCTGTTTTTGACAATTAACCGTTGTTTTCCTGGATTATCACATTATGTTAATAAGGTTTGTTAAGAGAACAGCAGGTACACTTCTCTCAGCCCAGCTGCACCCCACACCTATCATGATGTTATATCACAGAGGCTCCGGGAGCTGTTCGCTCTCTGCAGGTGGTGAGTTTGTTTAGATTACAGCTGCTTGATTGAGCAGAGAACACCAATAGTTAGATCGCACATTAGGGAAACATTCCTTCACCTACTGTATGCTCACACTGCATATATATTCACAGATACACTGTAGAGATGCACAGTCGAGCAGCCAGTTTGTGTCTTAAAAGTCGTAAATTGGGAGATATTTGTATTATGGTTGTAATAATCAACATTCAATCAATCAATCAATCAAATGTTATTTACATAGCCAATAATAAGACAGTTGTATACCAGAAAAATAAAATAAATTTAAGAACAAATTAAAAACACGATTAAAAACAAAATAAAAATAAGGCGATTTAAAAAACACTTTGAGACCAACGCACACAAGAGGACAAAACAAATGTAGAAGACAGATTAAAAGCTAAAATGACAATAAAAGGGGCATTATTGAATATTAATAAATATTGATATATCCATAATAATTTTTTTAGTGAAACGAAAAGCGCATAGGCTTTGTGGCACAATGGGCTATTTGTGCTGATTTGCAGTTTTCAACATGAACCCGGTTGTGCTGAAATGGGTGGACTGGCACAACAAGGAGTGTTTCATTAAAGATGCAGTGCAGGTTTGGTGTCAAAGTTGTGCCTTCTAATTGCAGCAAAACTGGCCTAGGATTGTTTTCACAGCTTCAGTGTGCAGAGCGCACAGACAGGTTTGGTGGATGTTCTACGTGTTTAATCCCACTTACATAAATAATTCAAACTGAATTATTTGAATGCAACTTTTCGATTCAGTTAAACAATTAAACTAACTTTGACTCATCTATTGAATTGGATGTGAATCAGGCAGTCGGTGCACATCATGACACAGCAGCCAATCTCAGCCATTAAATATATGTCACTCAGGTTAACTAAAAATGAATTGAAATTAAATTACACATAACCTCATCACAACACAAATGATGGCCTCAAACACATCATGAAAGAAAGAAATTCCATCACTTTTGACAGGGCTTGCCTTTTAACTGAAAAATATTCCAGGTGACGACCTCATTAAACTGATTAAAATACTGACAACAGTGTGCAAAGCTGTTAGCAAGGCAAACGGTGCCTGCTTTGAGGAATCCCAAATGTAAAACAAATTTTAGTTAAACAGTTTTGTTAAATACATTATTCAATATGTGCAATTTCATATGCTCTGTTTTTTTCATCCCTGTAGAAAATAGTAAAAAGAAAGACAAACCCATAAATGAGAAGGGTACGCCCCATACTATCTATCCCAGCATTAAATTACATCTACCATCATAGTGTTTATCTTTCCCTGTCAGTGGCTGTGGCCCAAATTTTAACTGGTGAGTTTGAGTAATGACGGTTGAGATGACGCTGTATTGCTATCGCACAGTTTCACATCGGCTCTTTCTAATAAATAAAAAGGTTGTATGAGTGAGTGAGACAGCAGAAGAGACATAAAGACAGACACCGATCAACAGAGCATTTAGCACAAAGTCCATCCATCCATCCATCCATCCATTTTCTTCCACTGATCCCAGGTCAGGTTGCAGTGGCAGCAGGCCAAGCAAGTTTCCCACACTTCCCTCTCCCTTGGAACATTTTCCAGCTCTTCCTGGGGGATCCCAGGCCAGGTATAATCCCTCTAGCGTGTTCTGGGTCTTCCCTGGGGTCTCCTGCGAGTTGGATGCTCCATCCTCCCCTCACTGTGAACAAGAACCCGAGATACTTAAACTCCGTTGCTTGAGGCAGGCACTCCGTCCCCACCTGGAGGGAGAAATCCACCGGTTCCCGGCAGAGAACCATGGCCTCAGATTTGGAGGTACTAACCCTCATTCCTGCCGTTTCACACTCGGCTGCAAACCGCCCCAGTGAGTGCTGGAGGTCCGAAGAAGCCAACAGGACCACATCGTCTGCAAACAGCAGAGATGCGATCCAGAGACCCCTGAACCTGACGTTCTCCTCCCCCCAAATGTGCCTAGATATCCTGTCCATGAAGGTCACAAACAGGACTGGTGACAAAGGACAGCCCTGGTGGAGGCCAACACCCACTGGAAATGAGTCTGACTTATTGCCGAGAATATGAACACAGCTCCTACTGCGGTTGTACAGAGAGTGGGTATTGTTGCAACGGGTCCGGCACCCCGTACTCCCGCAGCACCCCCAACAAAACCCCCTGGGGTACCTGGTCGAAAGCCTTCTCCAAGTCCACAAAACACGTCGACTGGATGGGTAGTCCCTGTTTTCCCTTCCTGAGTCGTCGGATGGTTTGCCAGAACTTCCTTGAGGCCAACCGAAAGTCCTTCTCCAAGGCCTCCCCGAACTCCTCCCATGCCCGAGTTTTAGAATCCGTGACCACGGCAGCTGAAGCCTTTCTGGCCTGTCAGTACCTGTCAGCTGCTTCCGGAGACCCCTGAGCCAACCTGACCCGAAAGGCCTCCTTTTTCAGCTTGACAACTTCCCTCACCCCCGGCGTCCACCACCAGCTTCTCGGGTTGCCGCCTCGATAGGCACCGATGACCTTCTGACTACAACTCATAGCTGCCGCGTCCACAATAGAGGCTTTGAACACGGTCCACTCGGACTCCATGTCCCCAACCTCCCTCGGGATGTGAGAAGTTCTTCCGGAGGTGAGAGTTGAAGACCTCCCGGACAGGTTCCTCCGCCAGACGTTCCCAGTTCACCCTCACTACACGTTTGGGCTTTCCAGGTCTGGGGAGCTCCCCTCCCAGGTCTGGCTCATGCAACATAAAGATTATGAACAAAATACACACAAACGAAAAACACAGGATACACTATGAACAAAATGTTAAAAAAAAACAACAACAAAACCAAATAGCACAGTCTTTTTTTCTCATTGTGGGCTTGAATCTCAATCTGCTCGTGTAGAGAGCCAACAAAAAGGAGAACGTTTAAGACAATCAATGAGTCTTTAAAGTCTAATTTCTTACTCTTCCTGCAGAAAATTATGCCATGAATTCCCCTGGCTTTTTGGGATACTTTTCTAGATGTGACATCCTCAGATCGTTATTGGGTGACATTCTCTTGGCTTTTCACGTCCTTTTAAAGACACTTGGACAGACTGCCTCGTTTTCCCATCATCCCTTACACCAGTCATTTGCTTACCAAAATGGAGAACGTTTTTCAGCAGCCCACATTGCACAAATGCCAGGTGTGTGAAAATCTGAAATCTTACCAGAGTGCAGTTATTCCTGCTTCCACCACACTTGCAATGACATCTTGTGTTAGTTTGCACAGCACGTTACACACCATTTTTGTTGATCTAGCAATTATTCACTGACTTGGAGGTGCAGTCACTTTTCACATTTAGATTACAGTCATTCCAATATAGAAGTTGGCTTTCACTCTAGCACTCTCCCTATTTAGGCTGTTAGTCACAACACTGTTTTTCTTCTTGATGTAAAGGAGCTTTGAGAGTGTGATGTTCTGTGCTGATCAACTTTCTTATGGAATCCATTGTATGATGTGTTCATTGCAGCATCCTGAACATTTCTTTATTGCAGCTTAGAACTCTTTCGAAGACATGAAGAAAAATTCAGAAAGATAAGCTGAATGTTGCCAATAAGTGTTGAATGTCTGGTTGATTTTAGACGAGTTAACACTGATAAGCTCATCTACAACCCTGTTTCAAAGAAAGTTGGAACAGTGTAAAATGTAAATAAACTTTTTTTTATCTGACGTTATTTGCAAATCATGCACCGAATGGACTAAAGACAACATACCAAATGCTGAAATAAAAATGTTTTTTTGTTTTATGAAAAATATATGCTCATTTTGAATTTGATGGAAGCAACCTGTTTAAAAAAAAATTGACAGGGGCAGCAAAAGACTGGAAAAGTTGTGTAACCCTAAAAGGAACACCTGGTTGAACATTTCACAACTAATTTGGTTAACTGGCAACAGATCATGAAAAGATCATCCCAGAGAGGCAAATTCCCTCAGCAGTGAAGATGGAGAGGGGTTCATCACTCTGTGAAAGACAAGCAATGAATAATGTTCCTGAATGTAGAAATGAATCTATGGTACATAATATCATTAAAAGATTCAGAGAATCTGGAGAAATCTCTGTACGCAAGTGACAAGGCCAACAATTTATATTGGATGTGGTGGAAATCACTGCATGGGCTCAGGAACTACAAAAAACATTGTCTGTGAACACAGTTCATCGCTGCTTCCACAAATGCAGGTTAAAACTCTCCAAAGAAGAAACCAGATAGAAACATGACCCAGAAACACCGCCGCCTTCTCTGGACCGAGATCATTGAAGATGGACTGAGGTGAAGTGGAAAACTGTCCTGAGGTCTGATGGATCACAATCTGATATTCTGTCTGGAAATCATGGACGCTGCATCCTCCAGGTTAAAGAGGAGAGGGACCATCCAGCTTGTTATCAGCTCAGTTCTAAAGCCAGCATCTGTGATGGTACAAGGATGCATTAGTGCACATGGCATGGGTAGCGTGAACATCTGGAAGGAAGCATTAATGCTGAATGATATATTCAGGTTTTGGAGCAACATATGCTGCCATCCAGACAACGTCTCTTTCTGGGAAGGTCTTGTTTATTTCAGCAGAACAACGTCCAACCACATTCTGCACGTATTCCAACAGCATGGTTCTCTAGTAGAAGAGTCTGCTGATAAACTGGCCTCCTGCAGTCCAGACCTGTCAATCATTGAAAACATCTGGAGCATCAGGACATGAACAATACAACAAAGGAAACCCTGAACTGTTGAGCAGCTGAAATCCTCTATCAGGCAAGAATGGGACCACATTTCACTTTCAAAACTCCAGCAAATGGTCCCCTGTTTACAGAGTGTTGTTAAAAGAGGAGGTGAAGCAACACAGTGGTAAATACGACCCTGTCACAACTTTTTTTGAGACTTGTTGCTTGCATTAAATTAAAAATGAGCATACATTTTTCATAAAACAATACATATTTCTCAGTTTCAACATTTTAAATGTTGTCTTTGTTCAATTTACAAATAAATATGGGTTTGCATGATTTCCAAATCATCCCATCCCAATTTTATTTTCATTTTACAAGTCATCCCAACTTTTTTGAAAGCTGTTGTTTCTCACATCAGAAGGCTGTCAGAGTGTAATGCTGAATTAGTTTAAATGTAAAAAGATTAACTGCTTATTAATGTAAAAAGCAAAAAGAAGCAGAGAATTGAAGATTCTGACGAGTATGAACTGTGTTGATTACAGGCATTAGGTGGATTGTATGTTAGCAGATTTTAAGGTTTTAAAATGAATGAGATGCCATTTCAGTTTGCATTGAAAGGGAAATAATTATCTACGTGACAAAAGAGGTAATTTTGGAATTTGCTGGCGCAGAGGGTCCACAGTGGTGACGAGTGAACAGATGCCACTGGTGCTGCGATGGTTTTGTTTCTTGTCGGGGATGAGAAACACATACAAAAAGCTTGTAGCCATCCTCCCTCATTAGTGTCCGTTCATACAATACACAGAAGAGGACAGATGCATTACTGATCTGGCCCCTTTGGTACAAACGAGGGCAGAGTAGTACATTGACATTTTAAAGTATATCAATATATTTCCAAACAAGATATAATATCGGACTATACCTTTTACATTGATAGCCTATAATTTAATATCGTGTGACTGAACCTGTTTCTTCCTTAAAGCTGCGTCAGTGTTTGCATCTCTCCTCTCTAACACTCTACATGCAACCCTGCTGGCAAACTATAGCAGCTAATGATTGCATATAGCAGCCATAGCAAACACCGTATTTGAGCATAAGGTGGTTTATAAGTGTACCTGGTACCAGAACACCCTAGGCTTGAATACGTGATCGACTTAGTAGTTGTATCATCTGATCTGCAGCCGTATGTTCTGGACCCTCAAGTGAAGAGAGGAGCAGAACTGTCAACTGATCACCACCTGGTGGTGAGTTGGATCAGATGGCGGGAGAGTCGGCAGGAACGACCTGGCAAGCCCAAATATCTAGTCAGGGTGAACTAGGAATGTCCCACTCCCACCCCCAAAGAGCTTCTCACACATCCCGGGGGAGATTAGAGACATGGAAACCAAGTGGACCGTGTTCAAAGCCTCTATTGTGGACTCCGCTAGGAGTTGTGTTTGCAGGGTCATTGAGGCCTGTTGTGGAGGAACCCTGGGATGAGAAAAGCTGTCAAGCTGAAGAAGGATGCCTTTCAGGTCTGGCTGGCTCAGGGGTCTCCTGAAGCAGCTGAGACATACTGGCAGGCCAGAAGGGCTGCAGCGGTCGTGAACACAAAAACTTGGGTGTCAGTTGGCCTCAAGGAAGTTCTGGCAAACCATTAGCATTACCATTCATATATGCCTCAGGAAGGGAAAGTAGGGCTTCTCCGAGGCTGTTCTCAGCAGGGTAGAAAACTGTTAACTCGGACAGGGGGAATTATCGGGCAGTGGAAAGAACACATTGAGGAACTCCTGAACCCAACCAGCATGTTGCCTGGGAAGGTGGCACAGTCTTGGGGAAGGGGGGGGGTTGCACTCATATCTCTGTTGGAGGTCTCTGAGGTAATCAAAAAGCTCCTTGGTGTCAAGGAGATGGAGGCAGATGAGATCCACCCTGAGATGCTGAAGGCTTTGGACATTGTTGGGCTGTTTTGGTTGACACGCCACTTTAATGTAGCATAGGGGTCAGGATTGCAGATGATGTGGTCCTGTTAGCCTCATCAGACCATGACCTCCAACATTCACTGGGGCAGTTTGCAGCTGCATGTGAAATAGCAAAGATGAGAGTCTGCACCTCCAAATCTGAGGCAATGGTAATCTGCTGGAAGTTGGTGGATTGCTCCCTCCAGGTGGGGACAGAGTGCCTGCCCCAAATTAAGGAGTTTAAGTATCCCTGGGTCTTGTTCACAGTGAGGGTAGGATGGAGCGGGAGATTGACAGGCGGATCGGGGCGGTAGCAGTAAAACAGGACCGTTTTGGTGAAGAGGGAGCTGAGTCAAAAGACAAATCTTTCAATTTACTTGTTGATCAATGTTCCAACCCTCCTCGATGGTCATGAGCTCTGCATAGTGACCGAAAGAACAAAGTCGTGGCTACAAGCAGCTGAAATGGATTTCCTCCGCAGGGTGGCCAGGCTCAGCCTTAGAGATCGGGGAAGGAGCTCCGACATCGGGGAATGCTCGGAGTGGAGACGCTACTGCAAATGTCAAAAAGTTTTGTCTCGCGCATTTGATCAAGATGTCTCTCTGGAGGTTTTCTGGGCACACCCAACTGGGAGGAGAACTCAAGGAAGACCTAGAACATTCTGGAGTTAAAATATATGTCATCTGGCCCGGGATCCCCATGGATGAGCTGGAAAATTCTGCAGGGGAGAGGGAAGTTTGGGAAATATTGCTTGACTTGTTACCACCACGACCCGACCCCTGATAAATGGAAGAAGATGGATGGATAGATGGATGGATGAATGGATAAATGAGATACAAAAAAAGTATAACAGGCCATGAACCCACTTCAAAGAGATGGAAAATGACAAACAATTAAAACCAAAAGTAAACCAATTCTTAAAATATGCCTCCAAATGATATAAAGTGTTTTAAAAGAGATTCAAAACTGCTTCAATAAGACACAAAACTTAAAAAAGGATTACAAAGCGACACAAAGCAATTTTAGTTGGAAACTGGTAGTAAGACACATAAACCACATAACAAGAGATCCAAAACGACTACAAAGAGAGATCTCCTACGTGTTTACATGTTTGTGCCCAGGGCCCCATTGTCTCCTAATGGTTATGGATGTACCCGAAGCAGATCTTAAAAGGTCTGAGATGCATTAACCAGCTTGTTTTTACAGGCAAGCGGCAAAGCAGAGGGACATAAAGATACTTGAGTGTCTGATGCTAAATCCTCCCTACCACTGACTGTGATCTCATGTTACATGAAGCTTTCAAAGGACACAACACCGGGACAGGAGGGAAAGAGAAAGGAGATAGGGAAGGGGGTGGGGGTGGGTTCAGTGATGGTGAGGGAGAGGGAGAGGAGAGATTGAAAAAATTAGGAAAAATAACAGTGGAGGTGCAATGAGTGCCAGTAGGTGTCCTCATTCAACAGCGAGAGGGTTCAGCCTGCAACAGCCGTTCAAAACAAACATATCAGCGTTACAGTACCCTGGAGCCTGAATCCTAATCTTCCACCTAACCCATTCACTACTCAGGGTGCAGTCAGAACAATAACCACCGGTGTTCACATAAATCACGCCAGATCTGTTCCCCATAAATGTTACTCTGCTCCAATCTGAAGAATGTAATTTATTTATCTGATTACCCACAAATTTCATAAATTTGACATATTGCACTGGTTGCTTATTCTATTGAAATTATGTAGTTTATTTTCTGCTACAACAAAGATCTGTAAATATCCGGTGCTCTCTATTGAGAAAAAAAGGATACATGTCTATTTTCTATTTTTGGTTTCATGATTGTTACCCCTATTTATGCACATTCTTATCAGTGAGAAACATACAGTCAAGTGTTTCACTTTGAACTTTTCCAATCATGGGCAGCGCGGCCAAATGTGGTAAAAGTAGTCCTACATTGTAATGAAACTTCCTCAGAAGAAGTGAATATAGTAATCAAATAACTACTGGATATACTACTTCCATACATTTGTACAAATGTAGTTTTTATCAGTACTACCAACCACTATTGGTAATACTGATAGTGATATGATTTTTACATTTATGTTTTTAACATTTATATCAGGACCAATCACTTGTGTGTGCAAGTCCAACAAGAAAGGGAGAAATGAGAGAAAGGGCTTGACCTCAGCTAAAAAAAAAAACATCGCTGCAAGAAGCTGGCTGTGACAACAGATTTAATTTGGAGCCCTATCTTTAAAAGAGGAATCAAACATAACACCCTTGTTCTTAACATTAAGTTTACAATAGGGTGCCATGGAACCAAGACCATATTAAAGATCATCAAGTGACACTGCTGGAAGGTGGGAGGGATTGAGCAGCAACATCCCTGTTTTACCTTCATTAAGATTGAGGACATTTTATGATAGTCAAGTTTTGACATTAGCTAAGCAGATTATTCAATAAATTCTACAGAGGCAGTTCCGGGTTTCAAAGGTGGGTATTTCTGAGTATCGTCAGCATAAAAATTATACGCAGTGTTGTTTATTTTGATAGTAGATCCAAGAGGTAGCATATACAGTGAAAACAGAGCTGGACCCAAAATGGAACCTTGTGGTACCCCACAAGTCGGGGGGGGGGGTATTGAGAGGGATAGTTAGTATATTAAAAGATAAGGATCTATAAGTCAGGTAGGATATAAACCTTTATAAAACAGTGGTAAGAGATACAAATATCATGGTCTAAAGTATCAAGTGCAGCAGTTTTATCACGTAAACCAGGATGACAGGATCACATGCATTAGCAATGGGTAAAAGTTATGGAATCTTTTTGTGGAAGAATTTCAGGAAGGTTTCACACTGTGCAGGATACATATTGGACCATGAAGGGATTTGGGGATTGATGACAGAATGGATGGTGTTGAAGAGGATTTCAGTCTATGGCAGTCATTTGCAGTTGAATCACAGTAGTATTTGTTCCGAGCGGACTTCACAGCATTCTGGTAATTAGCGACACAGTTTCTTAAGATCTCATGCGACGTGAGTAGTCTGTCTTTCTTAAATTTTCTCTCTGCTCCGCTGCATTTCTGCCTAAGTGTGTGTAGCCTCATTTAACTATGGTTGAGGTTTCAGTTTGGGGCAGTATGACCTCATTAAGATGTCATGTCTTTCCACTGATCTCTGATTCAATCTCTCCTCCATGAAAACAGCTACCGACAGTCTTCCTGCAAGCTTCAGCACGAAGGGTACATTTGTTTCAAATCCTCAATTGTACAAGTGGGAGGTCGGATAATTGTTGCTCCATGTTAACAGTATGCCACGTTTCTCCAAGAATTTGCAGAAGTATTTGACAGAGGGAGGCCAATTTCAGATCATTTTCTCATCCCTGTTCTTTAAATATCATCATTATTCTGCCTTCCAGACTTCCTGACATGCTTCCCTTCTGCACCCCATCACCACCTCATCTGTCTGGTTTTCCATGGGTTTACATCATTCATCTACGCTCTCTGCTCCCGCCAACCAGTTGAGGCAGATGGCCACCCACCTGAGTCTGGTTCTGATGGCAGTTTCCTCCTGTTAAACGGATGCTTTCTCCCCCCCGTTTTTGCACTTGTGGGAATTGTTGGATTGTTGGGTTCATGTGTTAAGTGCCCCGAGAAGTCATATGTTGTGATTTAGCGATATATGAATAAAATTTGAAATCCGTTTAATACACCCCACCACCTCCAGTGTCTCGGCTCTGGGGATCCCTTTCCTGTCTCCTACATTCATTAGCAACATCGAATGAGGTAGCTTGTCATTGTCAGAAACTAATCACCAAAAAATGTATTACTTAAACTTTCATTACTTCAGTCCAAATTGTTATTCACTTGTAATGACCTCTACTTGTTAAACTTAACACTCAAAACAAGACTTGTATCAGAGAAAAACAACATGAGTATCGGATAACTTTTCCTTCTTAAATTGAATGTGTATGTAAGGGACTAAATGAAAACTATTAGGGAATGGAGAGGAGTTGGACCATGTGTTTCAATCCTGACTTCAGACCCCACTAAACCTTCGCTGCAGATGTGATACAATATTATGGCCATTTCTGTACAGTTTGGTTAAACATAAATAATTTAAAGAACACAATTTTTTTACAACAACTCAGTGAGATTGCAGTTGTTAGTCAGACTTCTGCAATATTAAATATAAATGAATATATTCTCATTATTAATTAACTATTGGGTATTAATCATTAATAAGGGCCTGAGTATCGCATGGCGGCCCTGTTGTTTTACGAAAAATTTAGAAATTCATTGCCTTTTTGAGAGCTTTAACATGCCCAAAAACTCATGAAACTTAGTACACGCGTCGGTTGTGGTGAAAATGACATTTTCTGTAGAATTTGTGTGTGCGGGGCAAAATGGCTCGCTCATGCCCTCTAAATTGCCCCCGTCACAGCTACTTTCACCAACATGCACCAAATTTGGTTCCACAGACTGGATATAAAAGTGTTCGTAACTTCTGGCTCTGAAAAATGAGGCCGATCCAGAAGTGCCTTAAGCTGCAATACCAGCGAGTGCCACTAGAGGTCGGCTCCAAAAAGCCTCCGGCTCCATAGACTCCCATTCAACTTCTCTCATCAAATACAAAGTGAATAAAATGTGTCCATCAGTTATCTCGGTGTTGTTAGCTAAAGTCACTCCTTCTTATTAGTTTTCTGGAGGTCCATCTGAAAATAATCCCTCATTCATTAGAAAAGAAGATTCAAGAAGACCTGTTTTTGGGGGCGTGTCTGTTTGATTGACAGGCCTGTGGTGCAGTCAGGTTACAGCTATCAGTGAGCGGATGGCGCATCGCTGGATTTCCAATCAGTCATTTTTATCGCTTGCCAAAACCCAGGCAGTGTATGAATCTCAGAGTGGTCATGTTGTGGCTGAGGAGAGAGAAGTTCTCGCAGAATTTGGTGTCAGAGAGAAGGTTTTGGCAATACCAGTAGATAATGCTGCGAATATGGACATGGCTGTGACAATTCTAAATTCTAAAGCTTGGATATTTGGCACAAATTCTCAACCTTGGAGCACTGAGAGATCCTTCATTCTGAAGCCTGTGTTTTGGAGAAGCAGCGTATCCTGTGTATAAGAACCAAGGCTTAACGACTCATACCTTCAGGAATCCTCTAATTCTTTGATTTTCAAAAGAGACAAGAACCCTCTTAGTTGCATGTTGTTTTGCCCCTATCTGTGGACGTGAAAAGATTTTGGCTCGTGGATTGGATGTCCTCTGTTATATCGGAGGACCAAAGGGAGGCACTCTTTCTTGAATGTCCGGTGGCTTCTCAATGTAATCCATACTCGTTCGGTTAGGGGGATTCAGAGATGAGGAGCGGAACACAAAGCATCGTTGTATGCTGACGACCTTCTTTAATATGTGCATGACCCCCTAACCAGTAAGCCACATATCCTCTTACTCCTGTAATCTTTTAATAACATCTCAGGGTACAAATCAAATATTTTAATGAGTGAGTGTCTCCCGATTAACCAATTGCCACAGAGCTACAGCCATCGTCTATGCCCTTCTAATGATCCAATTCAGGAATTAAATACTTAGGTATCATAATCACGAGGTCTGTCAGCACGTTGCAGGAACAGAATGTTGGTGCTGTAATGACAGCTGTTACATCTGACCAACAGAGATGGAGCTGCTTGCCGCTGTCCTTAGCAGGAAGGACACAGACTGTGAAAATGAACATACTACCTGGGTACCTAGGCTTTCCCGTGTCTACCTATTTTACTTCCTCTGTTCTTTTTTAAAAGTATTGACAGCATTATCTCTGCATTTATTTGGTCCGGGAACACGCGAGAGCTGGCAGAAACTTATTTCAAAGAAAGACATCAGCGGGGGGACTTGGTTTTCCTCATATATTGGGCTACTTTTGGGTCGCAGATGTTCACAAGCTCATGCTCTGGTTCATTTTGCAGTTGTTGTCAGATTGAATCAGATTTATGCCCATCTTCACTCCAAGCTCTGGCTTGTGGCGACTGCCACCACAATTTACATTTCACTCCATTGTCACTACTCTGAAGACAAATCAGGCGCCACTTTGGATGGCTTACTCATCCCTAACCGACCCCCATTTGTAACAACCATCTATTCACGCCGGCTAGAATTGACCCCTGATTCATGGCTTTGGAGAGGAGAGGTCTTTGCTGTTTGAGTGATCTGTATACAAATGACCTATTTACTAGTTTTGATCAATTACGTTCAAGTTTTGATCTACGCAGTTCAGATTCTTTTAGATATTTTCAACTTCGGGACTTTGCAAGGATTGATGCACCCTTGTTCTCCCAAATCTCAAACCCCAGCGGTATCGATCTTATAGTCAAACCATAGGCTCTGCCCAAGAGTCACATTTCTCACTTCAATGACCTCCTGTCTCCAGGTGAGGAGTCCATTATCGATAGGATCAGAGCCAACTGGGAGGCTGAACTGCAGATCAGTTTCTCTGATGATTACTGGTAAAAAACTTTGAGCACCGGTAATTCCTCTTCCAGTTGTACCAGACTCTCTTTGCTACAAGTCAAAGTGCTCCCCAGACTAGTAAATAAGGCCAAACTCTCTACACTTTATCCAGATAAACTGGATGCGGAGTGTGACGGCTGTTCCCAGGGCTATTGAAATCTGACCCACATGTTCTGGTCATGTTCAAAACTACACAGCTTTTGGCAATACTTTTTTAACACAATCTCTGAAATTTTGGGAATAAAAATTGTCCAACATCCAGTGTTGAATTGTTATGCTGTTCTTGCACTAGACCACTGTGTGACAAGGACAAAGGAAGCTCAGTCAGAGCCGGGACATCCAAAACCACAGGAGACCCGTTACTGTTGGGTGACATGTTAGGAGCTGATTTACTCATGGCCCGCGTAACCACACAAAAAAACACCTCAGGTGAAGCACCAGAACTGTCTTGGGAGACAATATAGCAGAGAGAAACTGGTCACAAAATTAACCTCCATGGGACATACCCTACAGCCAGCAAGCAAGGAACCCTGGTGTCGTCTTTGACTCAGAGCTGAACTTTAAAGCTCATGTGGGGTTTGTCACCAAATCTGCCTTTAATCACCTAAAGGGACACAGAGACTCATGCACACTTTTATATCAAGCAGGCTCAACTACTGTAATACTCTCATATTTGGTCCACCCAAAAAATTATAAATCAGCTGCAACTTATTCAGAACTCTGCAGCCCGTGTGCTGACCAGGACCAGAAGGAGAGAATATGTTACACCCGTCTTAAAGTCATTACATCGGTTGCATGTCAGCCTCGGTATTGATTTTTTTTTTTTTTTAAAGCACTTCATGGTCTTAAACCATCTTATATATCACACATGCTATGAAGCGTGTGAACCAGAATGGCCCCTCAGGTCCTCTGACACCAGTCTTTTAGTTGTTCCACCATGCACGACTAAATCTTTTGGCGAGTTAGCTTTCGGCTGTTATGTTCTGTGTTGGTGGAACCTACCTCTGGCTACCTCTTCAGCCATGATTTTAATTAAAATTGCATTTAGACATCTTTTTCATTTTATTATTACTTTTCTACGAGAGGAAGGTCTTGAAATATTATGATACCTGACTGCAGAGACAAAAGATGGCAAGCATGATTGTTCCCTGTGGAGGTCGGATGCAGAAGGTTGGCGGCTGCTGTCTGCTCCGGGCCTGGACGCAAAGAGCAAGAAGTATGCTGCTTGAAGGATGGGGGAGGAGGCTGGATGAGCCTCCTACTGCATATGGAGCAAAAGAGCGGATGAAAGCTGGAAGCCAGGAGCAGATGGATAATAATTTGGCCACCACTGCTGACCCACCAACTGGAGAGAGTCCTGGGTCTCTTCACACTTGAGCCACCCAGGCACCAGGGAACAGACCAAGTGAGCCCCTCCTCCGCCCCCCCCCCCCCTCCTGCTGTCCTGTGTCGGTCCAGGGGAACCACACAGTCGATCCGTCAGCTGTCCTGTGTCGGTCCAGGGGAACCTCACAGTCGATCCGTCAGCTGTCCTGTGTCGGTCCAGGGGAACCACACAGTCGATCCGTCAGCTGTCCTGTGTCGGTCCAGGGGAACCTCACAGTCGATCCGTCAGCTGTCCTGTGTCGGTCCAGGGGAACCACACAGTCGATCCGTCAGCTGTCCTGTGTCGGTCCAGGGGAACCTCACAGTCGATCTGTCAGCTGTCCTGTGTCGGTCCAGGGGAACCACACAGTCGATCCGTCAGCTGTCCTGTGTCGGTCCAGGGGAACCTCACAGTCGATCTGTCAGCTGTCCTGTGTCGGTCCAGGGGAACCTCACAGTCGATCTGTCAGCTGTCCTGTGTCGGTCCAGGGGAACCACACAGTCGATCTGTCAGCTGTCCTGTGTCGGTCCAGGGGAACCACACAGTCGATCCGTCAGCTGTCCTGTGTTTGAATCTACGTTCTTACCTGAATTCCTGCTGTTGTCCGTGCTGCGTTTGGGTCCATTCATACCACATATCATAACAACAACGAATGAGAAATCACATTAATATGTTGTCAATTGTAGACAGTAACTGTATTAAATCATATTTTTTTGAATGATCTCAGGTGAGAAAAATATCTCAGCAGAACAAATCAGAGGTCTGGCTTGGTACTGAGTGAAGTAGTGCCCAGTATTTAACACGATATACAGATCACCAGCATGAGCAACGGCAGCTTTTTACCTGGATCCTTCATGTACCTTTGCTAGAAGTGCTGCAAGTTTTAGTCTCCTGTGCAGAGTTGTTGTTCATGTTGATGTTTAAGAGCGTTCACGTACGATAACTTCACGAACCGCTGAGTTTCGATCCAACATGTGCATGTTTGAGTGAGTCTTTAGGTAAATTCCCAAGGTTCAGACAACAAAACACGAAAGGTGGTGACATCACTCCTTTAGTGAGTGTTCCAAAATATACATATTAATGAAAAATTATTCGATGTATGTTTACTTTTGAAAAAGTTGAAGATTGGTAGAGGGACAGAATAATAGATGTATATTTTTTCTATTTTTTTTTTACAACAAGCTCAACAGATGGTTTTGGGAAATCAACTAACTTCAAGATTTTTCATTTGTTTTGAGTCTCATTATATCTGTAACTCTGAAGATCACCTGTTTATTCTTTATTCTTTGGTCATGAATTGACACACAGCTGCCAGAGAAATGAAGACATGTCCAATTACTTTTGACCTCCTAAATTTGGGAAACTGGGGTAAAAGGACTGAGTCTCCTCCACTGTTCTTTCTGTATTGATGCAAAACTTCTCAAATTAAAACTGAGTGAGATACTCACCACATCCAGCACTGAAGTATAACAGGTGTCCAACTCAGTCTAAGATCTCAGTGGAAACAGGACAACGTTTGAATGACACAGATGTCTACAGAAGTTGAAAATGAAAGAATTTGTGAGTTATTTATAACTATTTTCAAATTACAATAAAACAACAACACAACAAAACCAAACAAATACAACAAATAATCTCCTGCATCACATCACATGTTGAGTGACAGTTTTTCAGGTTCACCTAAAATATAGCTGAGAAGATGAAGATTGTTAATAAATTGTTGTTTTGCATAAGCTCAAATTTAGATGTGATATAAAATGACCTCCCCTGCTCCATTTAATAACATACGGTCTGGAGGCCACATTACAGGACACAGGCAGCTACAGGGTTCAGAAGCACACACTTACAGAAATGAACCTTTCCATAGGAGTGACTCAGTGCGGCTGTCTCGAGGTACATCACAGAAAATAGCAGCTGCTCGTGTTGTACAGTCCTTTCTGCTCCCTCGCTGCCTCCAGCTTCACCTCGTGGAGTCGTGTGTTTAGACTGCTGCTCTGAAAAGTTGTGGTTGTGGAGAGAGGAAGGTCAACTGTGCTCTTGGGAGTTGAGGAGGATGGAGAGAGAACCAGGCTTTGTACTTAGAAAACACGTTATACTGTATACCTACTTCCTATGGAAGATATACCCACATATGCCATTTATATACACGTGCATATGTACACAGTGTGTAAGCAGAGATGGGGACGAGGAGCTGGGAATGAAAGTCAGACACCACACACTAATGTGGGAAAGCAGCAGCAGGTAGATCGATACTGACTGTGGGTAATGAGTCCTGTGATCCTGGTGGACCTTTGGGGGCCGACCCGGCGCCTCCTCTCAAACCCACCGTGGCCTTCACAGTCTCCATTCCTCACCTCGGCATGTTCTGGAGGGAGATATAGGGGGGAGGAGGGGGTAAAACAGAATGGGTGGTGTTTGAGATTTCTCTGTTTTTTCGGTTCAATGTGGCACCAATGAAGGAAGGCTCACAAATGAAAATGGGAAATGTCTATATTTCTAAATGGATAAATATTTACCTTTTTCACACATAACACACTATTACACTTCTATTTTCTGATTCAAGACATATTTATAAGGTCATTCACTGAACAGCCTCTGTAATACTGTAGTAATTCAATGTAGCGCACTACTATTTAAAGGGTAGTTCCAATGTACTTCCAACCCACCACATTATTGATTATGGTTCATGCTGACTTTGAATTTTGAGCATCAAACTGGCTTCAGTGTAAACAAAGCTTAATTTCTGGGAGAGAAAAACTGTTTGAAGTCTGCATGGAGGTCTAAAATGGGAAAAATGCCTGTTATGATTTCCAGCATGCCAATCTGACATCTCCAAATGTCTTGTTTTGTTTTTCCAACCATCCAAAACCCAAATATGCTATTAAAAACAAAAACAACAGAAAGCATCAGATGCTCCTATTTCATACATTAGAAAAACCTAATTATTTATTTTAACATGTAATTATTTATTTACTTCAAAACTGAGTAAAATTATGATTTACTTCAAAATAGCTGCTTCAATTTATTTTAATTAACTAATCAAATAATTGTCCATTCATAGTATTTTTTTACCTTGCAAACAGTTAATTATTTGTTTTAATACTTTTGGTTTTGTAACACATATTGTTATTCTTGATTTTACATTACCTTGCTTAAGGTTTGTATTAATGCACTTTTTTTTGCTTTATTGCACCTTTATCGTCTCTCTTTATTCCTCAGTTAACCTTTCATTATGATCCAAGAGAATGCAGAATATTTCTTTGTCATCATTACAGTCATCCATAAACTTCCTTTTTACCAACAAAGAGCCACACTTTACAGCTGGCATGAGGCAACGTGCTCCCTCAGTCATAAAAAACACACATTGGAGGTGCTAAATGTTTATGAAATAAATTCCCCTCCTACATTTAGAAGAGTAATTGCTGTGGTAAAAAGCGTCTCCTGCTTGGTAATAAGAACACCCGGCTGAGTTCATATGCCTGGTCACTCTCTGTAAGGAAAACAGCAGCGACCTCTGAGCCCACTGAAGCATGTTCCTCCTCTGACAGGATGTGTGCTCGCTGAGTAAAGATGTGATGTGAGATTTAGCCCCGTCGTAGCCCTCTGAGACGAAGCCCTGGCAACGATGATCCCAATCATCCCAAGGTCAGGGCGCTTTTTCACATCATTATCTCTCCTCTGTTATCTCTCTCCTTCTCCATCTCCCAGAGGAAGTTCCGGCTGCTGCCAGTAGGTGATGGAGGAGCAGGTGGAGGGCTGCTGACATTATGCTGCCACAGTAAACTTTAGTGACGGTCTGACAGGCTCAAACACACAGAGGTGTGTGATCAGTGATCTGTCATGTCCGAGCAGGGAGGGAGTGTGAGCGCCTCGGGGAGGGAGGAAGCAGCTGGATGAGAAGGTTCTCCTGTTGAACGAGTCTGGAGCAAAAGGACGGTCAGCATGTACTGAGAAGGGACAGTTTGATGTGAGGGAACGTGAACGTGAAGCCTGTGAGTGGTTATTTATTGTACAACCAGAGTTCAACCCAGAGATCTGATTGGTCAACTGAACATTTGGAACAACTCATCATGACATCACATCCTGCTCATCACGAGAAATATGACTCCACCTCCTCAATGGGAACATAGAATTAGAATAGAGTTTCATCTAATATGTAATATAATGTAGTTTCTACTTGTTCTAGTTCTATTAAATGACCCATTTGGTGAAGTCGGGTCTCTTTTGGTCCTTTTTGGTCGCTCCGAGCACCCGTACCGTAACACCACGGATAGTCACGCACTTACAGTCCTAGCGGAGGCTAGCTGGACCGGTTTGGTTTGAACAGCATACTGAACAGGTACTAAAGCAGCAAAATGGACATCCTTTGATTATTTACAGATTAGCTTTTCCCACACTTTTAAAACGCCAAAGATTGATTCACCCAGTGTTATCCCCAACCAATGTTTGTATGTGGCTGTTTAAAATGGGATACGGTGAGCACCCTACTGAAAGTCTGTGTGCAGCTGGTGCACCCCCACCTCACTCCTCACTGTCAATTTAACAAACACTTCACTTGTCCTGATCTTCAGAGCAGCCTGAGGAGCCGCTGGCCCTTGTGGCTGCTGTTGGTTTTTTACTCGGTGAGGCCACAGGGATCTGCAACATGTACAGATGTGGACTCAAAGGCACGACTCAGACACAGCCAGCTCAGTTCAATAGTCTTTACTGAAGATGATCGGGTAAGTTAGACCAGGCAGAGTGGGAAAGAGAAGGCAGATCCAGAAATTCAAAACTCAGGTCATACAGTAAGAAACTCACAGACAAGAAACGCTGGAACAAAGAGCTGTGAAGTATGATGAACTGGCACAGAAGGTAAGAAACACATTAAATACACATGAGGGCAGGAAGGGAAGAAACCCAGAATAAAATGAGAGGTGAATATCAAAAATAAAACAGGAAATGGATGCAAGAATACTGAAAAATATGAGAAAAGGAACTTAACGGATGGGACGAGATGTAACAGGACCGAGGAGCTCTGCTTACGCACAAGTAAGTTTTGACTCTTACATCAGCAAATCAACAAAATAATCAAAGACACAAACTTACTCTGAACAGCTCATCTTCATCTTCATCTGTCTCCTTACACACAGAGCAGAAGGATCTTCTCACAGAAAGTTTGGACTATTTGAATGAAAATTCTTTTTAAAATCTTCATATAAAATAGAATATAAATGTTGACCTATTCTGTGTTACATCCATCCATTATCTATATTTATCCTGAACACGGTCAGGAGGGAGCTGGAGCCAGTTCCAGCTAATCCTATGGACACCAGTCCATCAGCACCAACACAGACAGGTGGAAACACACATGCATGCTCTCATTCACACCGATGGGAAATTTAGAATCACCAACGAACCTGACATGCTTGTGTTTGGATGGTGGGAGGAAGGCCGTCGCCCTGGCTAACGTTCAGCCTGCCTGTCCTGTGTCACGGCAAAATAAATATCTAGCAGTGCATATAAAAAGGTGGAATCAGCCAACCATCCATCTTGATGCTGATTCTAATGTCACCATTTGCTGGACTGGACCAGTGGAGCTGGACGTGAGAATCGTTTGCAGTCGTTCCATCCTACAAGGCGTAGGCCTCGGGTTAAATTTAACCAATCAGCATGCCCCAAAACCAGCCAACACTCTGCAGCCGCTACAGCTACCTGCCACGTCCACCAAAGTGTTTTTTCATGAGTACAACAGATTTGTTTTAATTATTTTAATGAACTCCAGCAGCTTGACGAGGTGCTGAATGTTTATTCTGCGTTGAGCGCTGAACGTTCGATAACTTTTTCCGGTCAGCAACATTAAAAATATTAACACTGTGCTCGTCACTGTCACCGGCCGTGCAATCACAGTGAAGGAGGGGTGGGACCAAGGCGGTTAACCACCAACATTGCCCTCTGATTGGTCCGCCCTGTAGAGTGGCTGGACAAATGCTAATATGAGCCGAGTTACCGGACTGTATTTATAGAGAAGAAAACTGGAGCTGTGAGTGACACTTGTTGCAGCCAGGCTAACCATACTATACACTTTTATATATATATATATATATATATTGAAAAGAATTTCTGGTCGCAAGCTCCTTTAAATTATTAACACCCTGTGGACATAGTCACATTTCACAGGGAGGGGGCAGACAGACTTCATTAAAGTGTGTATCCAAAAGGCTTTTTGTATCTCCATCAGGCGTCGGGGAGCCGGCGGTGGGACACGATGTGCCGGGGCCACTTAATAACCCCTACAGGGATGCTAAGGCCGGCCATTCCTCACCCTGACACCTTAACAGCAGCCTAAATTGGGACTGCATGATGTGTTAACTGATGATAGTTTGTCCAGAGGAAGGCTGGCACTGCTCCTCCAACCTTTGGCTCATGAATTACATTTTCAGCAGGACAGAAGTAGGACAGGGCTGACACCACTGTGACTGTAGTTACAATGACGGCACGCCGTGATGTTCCCTACTTAAAGCTCTGTAGGTCACCAAGTGTTGTGTTTGTTGGTCTCGGTGGGGCTTGTGTACATCCATCATGTACTTCACTCTAGTGTCAGCACTCACACCTTTAACCAATTAAACTCCATCAAACATGCCTAGCAGTGCACCCATTAAAGCATGATCTACTTGTAAAGACCCATACTGCTGTTTTTACATTTACTGTGATAAGAAGAGAGAAAATACGTTCTATTGGTCAATAGGATCAGTTTGGAGAATTTTTAAAGGTCCCATATTTTATACTTTTCCAGTTTTTTATTTCCAGTTTTCAAGTACTTTTGTGATTTTAAGAACCAAAAACCATCTTAGAGTTTTACGTCTTTCAGGCATATTGATATCAATGACTTGCTCTTCTGATTGGCTGACTCTTTTCTGAGTGACGCATGTCCGGCTCTGAAACAGAATGACCACTCTGTGTTTTCTTCCACATAAAAGGACATGGATATGATAAGGGTGTGAGTTTGTAACATCACAAACTTACTTGCTGAATATAGCTGTGAGAATTTCTCTATTAAGTGTTGTCACACTTTCACAGTATGTATAACGCATCAGGACCTGCTTTCTAAACATCAAATAAATGGCAATCTGAATATCTGTGATATGGGACCCTTAAGGTATTTGTTGTTTTCAGTTCTGAATTCCAAGTGTGAACGTTCCCTCACTGAGGAACACTGTCCTCCTGCCGGTTCCCTCTGCTGTCAAACCAGCCTCAATTCTTGGTGTTATGGATTCCACAAAATGATGGAAACGTTCCTTCGAGATTCTTCACTACGCTGACGTTCTTGCATCACGTCATTTTTGCAAACTTGGCAGCTGCACATTCATTCTGCCAGTTTCCTGCTCTTCCACATTCTGAAGGTTTTCAGCTGGATTCAGATCATTCCAGTTGAACAGCATCCCGGACTGTTGACATGAGGCGGTTGGGTCCATGGATTCATGCTGTTGATGGCAAATTCAGAGCCGACCATCTGCAGCCTCAGCAGAAATGGAGATCCCTCAGACCAGGTTACGTTCTCTCAGTGTGAAGTTGGTGCCTGCTGCGGCCTCAGATTTCTGTTCTTGGTTGACAGGAGTGTGGTCTTCTGCTGCTGCTGTAGTCAATCTGCCTGGAGGTCGGATGTGTTTTCTATCGAGATGCTTTTCTCCTCAGCACAGTTGTAAAGCGTGGTTACCTGAGGCGCAGTAGCCTCTCTCCTCTGACCTCTCATCAAAAAGTCCTTCCTCTTTTACCGGATGGATTTTGGTTTTCACCATTCTGAGAATAAAAACAGGATTAAAGTCCCTGAGATCCCATTTTTCCACCATTCTGATGTTGGATGTGAACATTAACTGAAGCTCTTATTCTGTATCTGCAGGAGTTTATGCTTTGCACTGCTGCCATATGATTGGTGGTTTGGATATTTGCATGAACAAGCAGGTGTGAAGGTGTTTCTAATAATCTGCTCATGAGAATGTTTTTCTGTCTTGGTAAAATAACTCAAACAATCAATACGTCAATCAGTCAATCACATTATAATGTATGCTTTGTTTTTTCAGATGGCAACAATGTTAAAACCTCTCAAATATGTCATTGCTTATTATTACATTTTACGACTATATTACAAAGAGGAAGCCCTACATAACACCATGAGTAATGTATTCATTTGTTTTAATTAGACACTCTGATATTCCTCAAACTAACTGTCTTTGACATGTTGTGGCTGCTTCAGCAGAAAGAAACTCCCGGCTTGACGACGGTGGAGCGCTGTGATTGGTGACTGTGATAGATGATGAATATACAGACTGATCTGTGGTTGATAGGTGTCGCTCTATGAGAAGTTACAGCGGGCTGCGTCCAACATAAGACGAGGCTAACCTGGATTTTCCCACATTATATGAATTAGATGCTCACGGTATGGATTGTTTGTTGCCTTAATGTTGCGAGAATAGAAAACATTTTTAATTAATCGTGAGTCATGTTCCTGTAAAGTCATTTTGCTGCCACGGAGGGCATAAATTTAATGAAGACTGAACATGAATTCATCGAGTCTCCTGACGTCTTTAATGCAGAAGTGAAGAAACTCTGTTCAGCCAAGAATTATAGCTGTCGCAGATGATGAGCGAGAAAAGAGTCTGAAAAAACTGCAGTCAGAGGGATTGATTCAGAGAGAAGGACGTGAGTCAGAGAGGAATTGTCCTGTCAACACTTTTCTAATTGATTTGTTGAGTAAATGTGAGTCTGGTGCTCCAGAGAACAACAGTTTTAATGTGTAAGCAGAAGTCTTCGGCCCTCGTAACCACACCAAGATCTCAGCGGACGCTGCAACCAGCAGAACATTAACTGTACGTGGGTTTAAAAATATAAAAAAAGTCTTCAGATGAACTACACAGCAAGAAGTGGAACAAGGACGTATGAATAATCAGCCCATGTTACATTCATACGCTGGTGTCAACATACATGCACATCTTTTTCATCACATTAACTCAGGCTTCACTGTCCACACCTGATCCTACTTCTATTTTTACTCTTCTCCTCTCCGTGGCTCTTTTCTATGACATCTCTGTGAACACCCCCCTCCCCCTCCACCTCCACTGCAGACACTTAAAAGCCTTTTGCAGCCACATGCACATAATCTTCAAACAAAGAGCTGCATGGATTGCGTTGCAGCCGTGTCATGTAATCCTCTTGTCTCCTCTTAACCAGGACTGATCATGAGCTCGGAGTTTGTGGTGTGCGTCTCTGTTGCATCAGACGGAGCTGCGTTAAATCCACTCTGTGGCTGAGTCTTATTACTGATTCAGAGGAGGAGGAGGTTAGAGGGCGTCTGCTGGCAGAATGGAGATATCACACTCAGTGTCAGAGTTAAAACAGAATATCATATTACTGCTTTAGCCTCTGTCCTCCACTCTCTCCTTATCTGACACCTTTTTATTGCATTAATAGTTTTTTTTTTTTTATACATTCAAAATATATAATTTAGGAATTACTTGTTGAACACTTTGTAAACTCTACATTGATTATGTTTTAATGATTGCATGGCAGGGATTGATGCATAAATGAGATAAATAACCTTTGAAGTTTTGGAGTGATGAATCATGTTGGCAAGTTACACTGTATGCAATATGTTAGCATGCACTTAATAAAGTAGGGCACCTACAACAATGCTGTTACACAGGAAATCAGACTAGTTAATCAGTTAGACGCACAGCAGTAACTTCAGACTTCTGTCTATTTGAGTTGCAAAGATGCTTCACTGTTCTCAATGATCTCTCCTTCCATCTTGTCTCTGCTGTTTCTGCGGGATCTGTGGACACCTTTTGAGGTGGTCTGAGGTGAACGCTGGTGTCCTGCGCCACATTGAAGGATCACCTACTAAACTGACAACCACTATGTAATCAAAATGATATCCAATAAAAATAAAATGTCCTGTGTGAGTGTGCTGAGCGCAGCTGAACTGGACAGGAAGTAGAAGAGATTTACTGCAAACTGAACTGGTGGCTATAAAACATCTGTTACTGCTTTAATTCAGCTAAACCTCCTCTGGATATAGTTTTTCTTTTCTTTTGGTAGAACACCTCGGTAATTTCTGAAACTCATCAGACCCACAACTCTGGCAGAAACCCCACCTACTCACACAGTTCAGTTGTCCGCTGCAGCGCAGTGCCTGATCCTCTTAGGCCTGCTGAAGTATTTAAGTAATCTGAGCCTGGACCGATGTGATCGGGTCACGCCTGACGGTTCAGGTTGTGAATTATAAACACTAAAGTGTTCAGACAAATGTTGAACGTGAAATAAGTAGGCTAAATGACGGCATATTAAAATAAGGTTGCAGTGATCAAGGTTGTCTCAGCTGCCTTGCTTTGACAGTATCCGCGTGTTTAATTATGTGATCTACACGTTCATTTGCATTAAAGCAGGGAAATGAGATCCAGCCACGAGTGGTCATTCTAGATTAGAGGTCTCCAACCTTTTTCCCTCTGAGAGCTACTTTGACAAAATGAAAGTGTCAGAGAGCGCCTCATGTTTAGTAACATTTATTCACATAGCTGAGCTCCAGCCAAACCAGCTGAATCAGCTTATTTTTTCTCCTGATGGATGGACCCTGTGAAACTGGAGGGCTTTTAATTTGAAAAGTAGTGGTGTTCAGCTTACCTGCAGTGTACCCTTGATCCCTCGCTAACTCAATTATAGACACTCTTCCAAGCTCCGCCCCACTGTTGCGGTCCAGAAAAAAATATTGTATTCACTTTATTTACCTAATTTATGAGGTCACAGGTCACAGTTTCTGTCCTCTGATCTCTGTGTCTCACTGTGGACGGAGCGCCACCTCTGCTGCACTGACATGGTGTGGAGCAGACACAGGTGGAGGGAGGAGGGAAGATCGTCCACTCGTTAATCGATCGAGTTGATAGCGTCGTTCTCTCAAACAGGTTAAAAAATAAATAAATACAAAATATATGAAATTGATTGACAAATATACCTGGGCCCAAGTATGTCTGCGAGTGAGTAACACTACATATTGTTCAAACCTTTTGCAATCTTCTCAGAACCGGGTCATTCACGAGCCACAGCTTGGAGACCCCTGTTCCAGACACGTTAACCAAGATGGTACATTAATGTCATCCTCTGTCAGCACGTCAGCCCATTAGAATCCTTGTTATGTGGATCCTCACTCCTGACAAATGTTTGCATGCCTTTGTTTTTTGCGAAGAATAAAACTGTTAGGAGTCCTGTTTTCCTGTTTGCCTCTGTTTTACCCCCGATCCCCTCTCCTCCTGTGTCCTCCTCTCCTCTCCTCCTGTGTCCCCTCAGTCCCCTGTCTGCTTGTTCTGTGTCCTCCTCTCCTCTCCTCACCTCCCGTGGCCACGCCCCTCACCAGTCCCAGCAGCTGCAGCCACTCACCCCTGATCACCACCTACAGGTGTGCTGCATCTCCCTGATCACCTCCCCAGACTATATGTAACCTGCCCCTGCACAACTCTGGTTGTCGGTGCATTACTACTACTACTACTAGCAACAGCTAGACCCTGAGAGTTACTGCAAGTGCCTGGGGATCACCGCAAGGACCGCCAGTCACCCGTCCTGTTCCCGTTCCCGTTTCCGTTTCTCCTGTTCCTGCTGCAGAGCTACCTGTCGGAGTGATCCGTCGGTTGAGTTTCCCTCCAGACTCGGAGAATAGAGACTGTTTTTCCAGCGGTCCTGTCCGCTGTCCTGCCAGCTGCGTCTCCCCGGATCAGTCGGTTGAGTTGCCCTCCCGACTTGGAAGCAAGTGGACGCTGTAGGTGTCGTTTGTTTGTTTGTTTGTTTGTTTGTTGGAATAAAGACTGTATTTTGGAACTGATACCCGAGTCTGTGAGCCTGCATTTGGGTCCTGTTATACTCCACCTCGTAACAAAAACAGAAAACTGTGAAAAGAGTTTAATGTGTACATGTTAGAAAATGATTGATACCCCTCAGTGGTGGTGGTAAATAAGTTGCAGTGATGTTTCAAGCAGACTAATATCCAGGCTTCAACTCCATCAATTAGTCCCTTAATTATATCAACAACATACAAACTATATATGACAGTTTCATCGTGCTCAAGGAATCAAGTGCACTTTAAGTACACTAGAGCAATTCAACTGACAGTCTTTTTGGTGTAAATATTTCACTTCATTTCATTTTTTCTGCTGAGTGTCATCATCTCTGGAGCAGGGTGTCGTCTCTGGCTGTGAGAGCAGCAACTTCCCTGCCGATTCGGCTCCTGATTTGATTAGTATGCTAATGCTGGAGTCAATTTCCACCATGGAGAATAGAGGGATCTCTCAGGATTTGTCACCCAGTGTGTCTGATCCTGTGGCGGTCGTGTCGGGTGTTGAAACGAGTCACATCTGATGGAGGGAAAGTGGGCCCTCCCAGAATCACCACACGTATGTCGAGTTTTTACACTGTCCACCTACATTACATGCTAGCGCTATGACAATGTGGAAGTCAGTGCGTTGTTCAACAGACTGACACAAATAAACAGACATCAAAATTACAGAATTTTGTGACAAAGTGTGGTAACTACTGCAACAATAGTTCAATGGAACACCAATAGAACAAAAATCAGGAACTTTTTTTTACAATTTATTGTTGGGGGAATGTAAATAATGAAAGAAAGCCGTGCGGTAGGTGCTAGCCACTAATGCTCACTGTCATCCAAAGCTGACCGATGCTAATGTTCCACCATAAACGGGGAACAGGACTGATATCTTTGATTACATGTCGTTTCGTCAACATGTGAGACTTGGTTTAGCACCAACATAGGCCTTTTAACAGTAAAGATGTTTACGTGGCTTTAGTTGCAAGACATTCGTATTCACTGACCTCTCCAAAATTACACCGGTCATGTCCACTGAGTTTTGCCTCTTTTACTTTGCTCTAAAGTTTCACATTTATTACAATTTAAAACAACCAAAACATATAACTTTTAAAGCAATGCAGGACAGTGTTTGTAATGCAGTCCGTAAGCATCACTGAAGTGCCATAATGACATTAAAGCACACAGTCTTGTGTAATATTGCCTGAATATAGTATTGTTTTAAATCGTATCTATTTCATGGTACTGTGAGAACTTATTGGGTAAGCATCAATTATCCAGTTGTTCCTAATTAGTTTCTCACTCGTTCTTCAGTAACTACGTTCATTTTTTTTGGACTGTATTGTGCGTGTAAACCAACCATTCTGTACTTATCATTTCAAACTGTACAGGAAGGGAAACAATTCTCACAAAATATGACCAAGAAAGCTGTCCTTGCTTTGTAGGGTTGGTCATTGCTCACTACATGGAGAACTGAGATTGTGGTCTTCTCTTTTCTCCTGGATGACAATTGTAGGATTGCTGTCCATTGATAGGCTCAATTGCCAGAATGAATGGCCACAGTTACCTTTTTTCTTTTCTTTACTGTGCCATCAAAAAGTCCCAGTCTCTGCAGCAAAAGTTCCGCTGTGGAGATTTTTGACCTCAGGAAAAACCCCAGTTTCCTCATCTGTTTTTCTTGCTGAACTGCTCTCTTAGACTCTCTGTGTTATTTATTTAATATTTAATCTAATTTGAAAAGCTTTGTGAGTATGAATCCACATCTCCCAAACAGACTCCTGGCTTCATCACTGACCTGTATGCACCAAGCAGCCATCATCCTCTTAACAGATCTGTTCTCCAGCTCACTCTTTGACCCTGATCATCCTGCTATTTTCCTCAAATGCAAATGTTGGGCTTAAAATCCATCATAGGTAATTAGGAGAAGAAACAGACACAGACTTTGTGATGTGCAATGTCTTCTATCCTGATGTTTAAGAGGGAAAAGCAGTCTTTAAAAGGATTATCTGCGCAGACATTAACACACTGGCTTCAAGGTACTCTGTGCATCATTCTGTCATCCTTGCAGAACTGTCTGCTCTTTCTCTGCAAAGCTATTTAGAAACTATCACAGAAGAGGATGAATCTGAGCCACTTTTATTGGAGGGAGAGAATAAAAAACACAGAGGCTGAAAGGGTTTTTTGGTTGGAGTTTGAAATCGGACATTTAAGGAAAAGGAATGGAAATGAAGTGGTAATACTGTTTTTTCTTTCTAATCTGAAACTTCCTGTGCTAAAATGTTATATATATGTAATGTGTAATGTGTAAAGAACGCACAGAGACAAAAATTGTAAATAGTCAAATCATAGTCCCAAGTAGTTCACCATCATAGTTGAAGAGTCAACTTCCAGTTTGTTTGCAGGTGTTAAAAAAACAGATTCAAATTTCCTCAGATGGTGCACTCTTTATTTTATGTCAATCCATCACAACCAAACAAGAAGAGCTTATTATTTGAGCTGCCATGTTTCTGCATTACCAACCAGGAGAGGCAGCCCAGGCCCCACGAGACCCAAAAGAGCCATGTTCACATCTCATTGATGTTTTTTGGTCATTTGATTAATTGTAAATTTGCTAGAGAATTTGCTCGAGTGAAGTAAAGGACCAAAAAAAAAAAACTGGTTCTGCACTACGATCATTTCTTAATCTTCAAAAGTTTTAAAAACTACATTTCTGTTGATATTATGCTCATGTGTTAACACTTTGTATTATATTATGGCAATAATGTACTAATCTGTTTTAGTATGTAGTGCAAAACAATGGTTTGCTGAGTCGGATCAGGTTCAGATGGACACTAGTGCTGTAAGAGAGAGAGAAAAAAAAAAAAACTTAATTAATTTCAATGAGGCTCTGTCCCTGCTCCCCAGTGACTCAGTGGCCATCTGGTGGTGAGGATGTCACCAGAAGAACCCATTGACTGTATCAAAACAACAGAGTACAGTTGTACAGTTTAACAGTGTATCCTTCATATATGTTGGCGAGTCTCACTTTCTGTAATCGTTTCACCCTGGAAATGCAGGTTATCCCAATAATCACGTCAGGAATAAAATGACTGCTGTGGTGAGAAGTTTTTTCACTGTCTGTATTTTATCTTCTCACATGTTCCTGCAGCAATCTGTGGAAATGACCAATTTATGCAAGACATGTCTTTTACAGACATCTGCATATCCTGAACTTAAACTACTCGACTGCTGGAGGGAAGAAAAACTTATCTGCTGGCTACAAATCCCTTTATGACTCAAAGTGCTTCCTTGTAGCACGGAGCAGAAACGGATGTGACAGATGTTACATCTGCAGTTCTCAGCAAATGACAGGCCAAAGTAACTTGGCTGCCTCAGATCAATAAAGATCCCAATCACCAGCTCAGCGCACTGATGACAAGAGTGATAAGCATCACCTTTAAAGCAAAGCTGCTGTCTTCATAGAGCCACAACATGAAAACTGATAAGGCCCTCAGGCTGTTCTCCTTGAATAAACCCTCCAGTTGATAAAATAGACACCGTGCTCTTAAAGGATTTATCTTAGTGTTCTTCGCTCACAATGACACGTCTGAAGTGAAACCAGCATTTCCTTTATTTCCCCTCCACCTCAGTGCAGTTCGGAGAATAATCGATGCCATAAATAAAAAACTAAAGCAAATAGATCTATTTCCTGTGGCTGGCGCTGCAGTGATACCTGTCAGCCACATGATTAGACTACTTTGGAGTTCATTTTCAAAACAACAGCCTCCCGCTTTTTCAAATATCCCAGAGCACACTGGCAGAGGCAACGTGGCCATGCTCAACTAACACGTTAATCTGAGGAGTTTTTTGTTTACATTACATTACATTTTCATTTAGCTGATGCTTTTATCCAAAGCGACTTACAATAAGTGCATTTCAACCACGAGGGTACAAAACCCAGAACAACAAGAATCAAGAAAATACAATTTCTCCTTGTAAAGTCGTGTACTCACATTCACAGGGAGCTCTTTTGTTCTATCTATATGTTTGGAGAGATAGGTGAGGTTTGCAATCTGTCATCCTTTTCCTGTTTCAAATTTCAGCGGTGATAATAATTTATTTCAGTGATTTCTTCAAAGTATAAGCAAATAATTCCATCCTGCTTTTTACAAAGGTTTCTGACAATATTCAAGACAAAATAGACTAAACTGATTCTTAGATTCACTGAACCTCTGCTACATGTAGAAATGTATATTTCTAGATTAAGAACCCACTTTGAGGAATAGTTCAGCCTTTTGGGGAATATTTGAATTAACACAAAAAAGTCAGTATCAGTTTCATGTATATTTAGGTTTAGCATAGCTTAATAACCCCCTGCAAGAATTGCCTATTCTCAAACCCTGAGTGGCTCAGTGATCCTGGGAACTGTATTGTCCAGGATATCAGCCCCTGGTAGGGTCTCCCAAGGCAAACTGGTCCCCGGGGAGAGTCCAGACTAAGAGCGGTTCAAAAGTCCCCGGGTCAACTGCAGCCCACGGACTTCAGCCACCTCACCCGGATCAGAGAAACCAGGGCACCCTCCAGGAGCCAGACCTGTGAGGGGAGCTCGCTGGCAAGCGTGTGGTGGCCGGGTCTTCGCCCATGGGGCCCAGTCGGGCTCAGCCCGAAGAAACATCATGGAGCAGCCACCTTGTGGGCCCGCCACCTGCAGAGACAAGCATTAGGGTCGGGTGCAGCCAATCGCCAGCTACATAGACCAACTCTAGGGATGTGGAACATCCTGAGTTGCCCGGGGTGAGAGGTTCCGGGCGGATGTGGGGATACTCACGAGGCCCCGGCTGAGTGCCAACGTGTTGGAGTTCTCCCCGGAGAACGAGAGGGTCACCTCCATGCGGGTTTCCAAGAGAAAGGCTCTGACTGTCGTTTGTGCGTATGCACTAAACACCAGTTTTAAGTATCCGGACTTCTTGGAGTCGGTGGAAGGAGTCCTGGAAAGGGTCCTGCCGATTCCATAGTTCTTCTGGGGGACTATGTGGGAAACGATAGAGAAACCTGCCAGGGAGTGATTGGCCCGAACAGCCTGCCTGATCTGAACTTGTGTCCCTCGAGGTTTTTTGTGGGGGGTGCTGTGGGAGTACAGGGTAACGGGGCCGTTGCAACGGTCTCTGTACAACTGCAGTAGGAGCTGTGTTCGCATCCTCTGCAATAAGTCAGACATGTTTCCAGTGGGTGTTGGCCTCTACCAGGGCTGTCCGAGCATAGCTTAGCATAAAGACTGGAAGCAAACAACTGCTTTATCACGAGTTTGCAGTAAAACTCTCCCACTTCTGTACAGTTCAGCTCCACTCAGCACAATCTCACAGGAGGGCTTTTCTGGTTTATCGTTTAGTCACAAGACATCAGCAATATGACTTAAGATGGATTGAGGATGTATTGTGTTTCCACTGCATCCCAGACCACCTCTGAATGTGGCCTAAACAGATTGGATCTGAATGCGTTTCCACCTGTACTTTTAGCTGGTCACTTGCGATCCAATCACACCAGGACACACATTGATGCAAGGTGGAAATGGGGAAATCGTTATGTGGTTGTGTTAGAATGGACCCAAATGCAGCACGCAGCAGACGACAGGCTGGCAGGGACACTGGTAGGAATACAGCATGCAGAGGACAGACAGTGGTCAGAACCGAGTATGTAGAAACAAGTAGTCAGCCTTAATAAGAACTGCAGCGTGGTACCAGGTAATCTCATGGAACAGACTGACGCAGGTGGAGTGCAGAACCAATGTTCATATACTACCAGGTGGTGATCACTGGAATGAGAACCAGCTGTGCCAGCTGAAAGAGGAGTGGTAGTGGAAGGAGTCTGGAGGCGGGCAGTGGACCAATCCACACCCTCCAGACAGACCAAAAACAAACAGGGGAGAAGACAGGAAACATGAGGAGAAGGTGAAACAGAGGGAAAAACACACAGGGACAAGGTGAAGATCCTGACATTAATAGAGAACTATTTTCAGCAACAAGAAGAACACTGAGTCCTCCAACAGATGGCTCCCCCACAGCTGTATCTCAACATCATGGAGTCAGTCTGGGATTACAGTAAGAGACAGGTGAAACTGAGACAGCTTCAATCCAAAGAACTGTTACCAGTTGTGGCATCACAAGGGGCCAGGTAGTGGATGGGTGCTACATCCCCTTTGTAAATCGGCAGCCACACCACAAAATGGCCACCGATCTACAAACTGCAGCTCCCAGAATGCCTCACCACTCACGCAGGTGTGAGTGTTTAAGCCACCTGATTGAGGAAGGACTTAAGAGCTGCAGGAAGCAGATGAGAGGATGAGAGAAGGAGAGAGCACATGGCTGGAAAGAGCGCCAAAAGCACGAGTAGACTGGAGGACTGCCTAAAGGAAAAGACAGAACCAGACTGAGGAGGAACTAACCGAAGACGACCCGGTAGCCTGTGGAACCGAGGACACATTAACTTTACTCTTATTTTGAACATTATTCCGTTTAGCAACCCCTTATCTCCACTTGGACGCTGTTGGAAAAATTATTCGAGGCTTGGTTCAAAATCAAACACATCAAACATTTTATTCTTGCAAGAAGGAGCAACTACATGCACCCTCAAAGAGAGGTGTGCAGCAGTGCTCCCCTCAGCAGTTCTCTACAGCAGGGTTCTCCACAGCAGTTCTCCAGCATGGCTCTCCAGCAGTCCTCCAGCATGGCTTTCCAGCAATCCTTCCCAACAGTCCTCGCCCCAGCCGGGCTCTACCCAGGCCTGGTTTTCCCCCAGCAGTCCTCTCCTCCGCAGTCCTCCTTTCCCTCTTTCTTCAGTCCTCTTCCTTAGGGCAGCTTTTATACAGTTGACAAACAGTTGACAGTCACCCCCATTCCCTTTGTATCTGCTTTTGTATGGTAATACAGAGTTGGTTGTAGGTCACAAGATAAAGACAGGAGTCGTCAATTAGATGCGGAAAGAATCACTTGCAAATAAGACAGAAAACAAAGGAAACTTTTCGGAGCCTGCTTGACAAAGAGACTTTCCGGAGCCACAATGCAAATAAGAAGAAGGGACAAATCCTTTTTTTCCATCAGAAGCTTTTTGTTTGGTTTGCACTATTGGTTTGGACAAAGAGAGTTACCTGAGTTGTGGAGTTAAAGAGGAATAAACCTTCACCTTGTTCTGGGAACCTTTTGATTTTGCCTGTTTTTGTTCATTCCCTTGCACCACCCCACCCTAGCCGCACTTGTGACCTCTTATGACTTCACAGATGGTGGAGGATGCGAGCACTGGGGCTTAAGTGCTGATGATTGGGAGTGAAGACATTGAAGCGTTGACTCAGTTTTTTTTTAGAACTTCACACAAACAACCACCCCACCCAAATGGAGCAACTGATGCAGATGCTGTTGGAGTGCCAGAGGGCACAGCAAGAAATCACTTGTTGCAACAGCAAGTAAAGGCTAACCAACTGAAAGAGCAGGAGCTTCAACACCTACCCAGGCCCAAATCAAAGGCTGCTGACTTCCTCCCGAAACTGGAAGTGACTGACAATGTGGAAGCCTATCTTTATGCGTTTGAAGCTACAGCCACTCGGGAGGAGTGGCCAGAGACACAGTGGGTGGGACTCCTGGCTCCTTTTCTATCGGGTGAGGCACTTAAAGCTTATCAAGATGTAGAGGCCAGTATTGATCAAGACTATGACCAGTTAAAGGGGGAGAAACTGAGCCGATATGGGCTCACGAAATTTGGCATGGCTCAACATTTCCATAACTGGACCTTCCAAAATGGGGTAACTCCCCGTTCCCAAATGCACAAATTATTACGAGTAAGGTGGCTGGAACCGGACAAGAGCAGCCCCACAGACATTAGAGAGACACTAGTTATGGACCGCTATCTAAGAGAACTGCTGTATGAGGCCAAAAAAGTAATAAGTCACCAAAAATTAACAATGGTCACAGAGTTGGTAGAAGCCGTGGAGCAGTACCAGGGGGCCTCAGACATGCTCCGCCCTACCCGTAAAGACCCTCTCACTTCTGTCCCCATCCGACCAGTTGGACGTCTTCAAAAAGGTCCTAAACCAGCCAACCCTCCCTCTGGTCCACCCCATAGAAGTGTTAATCCACCTAGGCTGCAACGAGGGTTCCTGAACCCTGAGGTGCGCCAGTGCTACTGCTGTGGTGAATTGGGCCATATCTCAAGGCAGTGTGAAAAGCCTGATGAGCCAATGCCCACCACAGAGTTCGCTAACAGCCCACAAGTCCACTTTGCTGCCCTCCTGGGAGAAAGTGGCGAACGCAGACCAACCTGCCCATTAAGGGTGAATCAATGTGATGTAGAAGCTTTGCTCGATTCTGGAAGTGCCCGGAACCTGGTCCATTAATCCATGTTGAAGGCATCGGCCCCTGTTCATGGAGTCCCAGTTCCAGTGGTTTGTGTCCATGGAGACACCCGCGAGTACCCAACCACGGTGGTGAAGCTGACAACCACTAAGGGCATGTTTAAGGTTAAGGTGGGGGTAGTCAAGACCCTTCCAGTTCCCATCCTGATAGGTCGTGATTGCCCAGCCTTCCAAATGCTATGGAGGGAAGTCCAAACGAGAGTCCGACGGGAGCCCCGAAAACGTAAGCCCCTTAATAATAAAATGAATCAATGTTGTGTTAATGTGGCCAAACCCTGTCCTCCCTCGCCTGGTATCGTCCAAGCCTTGACAGGAGACTCCAGTGGCGCTGAATCAACCCCGGTGGACACGGAGGACCCAGAACCTCAACCTGGGCCCAGTGAAAATGACGATGTTGGCTCTCTGGAAAGGCCACCACTTAGAAGTCAGTATGGAACAGCGCCGTTACAGGACCCCACCCTAGGTAATGACTTAAGAAATGTCCATGTTCTAGAGGGCACTTTGGTGGGAACCAGGTTAACTCCCTCTTACCCTCACTTTGTAGTAAAAAGTAGACTCTTATATCAGGTAGTGAAAGCTAATGATAAAGTTGTGGAGCAACTCCTCGTTCCCCAACCTCATCGCTCTACAGTTCTGCACCTGGCCCACACCCACTTGCTAGGAGCTCACTTGGGGTTAGAGAAAATGAACAAAAGGTTATTACAAAGCTTCTTTTGGCCAGGAGTTCGCAAGCAGGTAGAGAACTACTGCCGCAGTTGCCCAGATTGCCAGATCACAGTCTCCAAACAGACGTATCATAGAAACCCCGTTCGAAAGGGTGGGGATGGACATTGTGGGTCCCCTCCCCAAGAGTGCTCGGGGACATCAGTACATCTTGGTCATAATAGACTATGGTACCTGGAAGCGGTCCCATTAAGAAAGGCGAATGCTAAACAAATAGCCAAATAATTGTTCCTCTTCAACAGCTGTGTAGGAATTCCATATGTCCACCCCACCGTAGCCGCACTCGTGACATCTCATGACTTCACACAGTAACAATCTTACTTATCTTAAGCTTCACTAAAATGCCACAGCAATCAGGGACTAGTTGTGGTGTTCGTGGCTGCACCAACAATCAAGCTAAACTCAGTTTGTAAAACAGTAACAGTTTCCACTTTCTGCTAAAAAAGATGAATCCAAATCAACTGACCCGGCTGCTGCGTCTGCAACACTCAACAATGGCACAAATTCCAGACTATTCATTAGACAATGAGGTGCTTTTTATTTAGAGCCTTGTTGATCCTTCATATACAACCAAAACTGTTAGACCCCTGCAAATACATGTTGTGCGGCTGTATCTTGGCAGTAAAGTGTTTTTTAGTTGTTCACACAAGTTTTGTTCACATTTGTGAATGATGTACTTTTCATAGTGGGACAGGGCATGCAAATACACAGATATCATGCAACTGACTATACTTTTACATTGAAATGATAATCATCCTAATACTTTTGGAAATATATCTCAACATATACTTTATACGAATGCTGCTGTAGCGAAAAAAAATCCCCCCTTGTGGGATTAATAAAGTAACTATCTATCTACTGGTTGCAGCTGCAGGTCTGCGCTCTCCCAGTTCCCACCTAGTTGCTTATAAATTCAACTTTTTATTCCTAAAATTGTGAGAATTGTGTTCATTTGTGTTTCAAACTCACATAGTGTCACTTTAAACTAGCAAGTATTCAAATCAGAGCAGAAAAAGTGCAATTTATCTCATGTTTTCATAAGCTGCATCTTTTTTTTTGTCAGGATAGGTCTGACCCTGTGTGTTTAGACCTTTGTTTCCCCAGACCTCCTTTCCTCATGTGTCCTGTCATTCCCTGGTGTATTTGTTGTGTTTGGCCATGTGCTTGTGTTTTGTTCTGTGTCCTCCTCTGCCCGCCTCCAGTCACCTCCCTTGGCCACGCCCCTCATCAGTCTGAGCAGCTTCCACCAATCCAGCTGATCACCACCTGCAGTCCTCAGGTGTCGGTCCATACTCTCAGCTACATCCACTCACCCACAAGCTGTCTCCAGTGCTACCAGCCATCTGTCCTTCCCTGTTCCCTGTTCCGACGACTTGTCGTGGACTACCACACACTTCACCCTGCCTGCTACCCTGTGTCCCAGTTATCCAGTCTGCTGCCCTCTTGTGTTGGGCCTCGGGAGACCATGCAAGTTTCCAGTCTGCTGCCCTGTTGTGTCGGACCTCGGGAAACCACACAAGTCGCTCCAGTCTGCTGCTCTTGTGTCGGACCTCGGGAGTCCTCACAGCGCACCTACTCCTAGCCCTCGTTAGGACTCCTGGGGCCTGCCCGCCTGCCTGCCGTGTCTACGGCCCCACCTGATCCTGCCCGGACCAGAGCTGAGTGCGTGGTCACACCAGCTGGCTCCGCCCCCTCCGGTGACAAGTCGGTGGAGTTTCCCTCCCGACTCGGGAAGAGGAAAGAGAGCAGGGAAGAGACATTAGGAACCTGGTCACCTGTGAAATAAAAACTTTTGTGTACTTTTACTCGAGTCTGTGTCTGCATTTGGGTCCATTCCAGCCACGCCTCATGACAGAATGGACCAATCAGATATGGACCCAACGGCCAGAGACTCGGGTTCCCAGACCATGACTCTGTTTCAATATCTGGCCAGTTGGGCTCATCAGAGCTTACCGGGCCCAGTTGAACCCAGAGGTTTCGAGGGAACCCACCTGGCCTTGCCGCTCGGCGGGTTCCTGTCCAGATCCAGCTACGTACCTAGCCTCGGTCTTTGAGGACTCAACCCACGACGACAGAGTCTTCAGCCCCAGCAGCCATGACAACAGAGCGACGTCTGTCCAACCACACCACATAACATTCTTCCTTTCAAGTCAATGAAAGTGGCCAGATATTAATGTCTTTAATGTTCCACATGTCCACAAAATATGCATGTTAAAATAAGCATTTCATCATATGTGTCCATGGTGACATCTTGTAAAGCCAGTGCATGTTTGAGTCAAAAAAAGGAAAAAAAAAAAAACTGGGAGTGGTTGGAGTTGGTGTAGCATTGCAGCGGACTGACAGGATGAATTAGGTGCAGAGAAAGAGAATAGTAAGGGGTCACATCTCAAACCTAGTCACCCACAAGACAAGCGACACATGGCTGTGTCAAACTGCCTCAGCTCCTCACATTAATTGCCTACTCTATCCTAAAGTGCAACAGGAAAGTTCCTGGAGTGGGTAGAAAGTGTTCTTGATTAAAGTGATGAGATCAGACTCAAAGAAAAACAGTTTGGAGAAAGTTTTCAAAGTCATTAAATCACCACAGTATACTTTACTGACCACCTGTGTCATGTAAACTCTCTCGTTTAATCTGTCATATTTCCCATTAATGTGGCTATATTTATTTACGGGTTACACTAACTTCACACTGTTCACCATTTGCGGAACGAGGAGTCCACACAACGGTGTGTGAATGGCTTTTATTGGGGGGACGAGCATGAACCTCCTGCAGTTTTCCAAAAAAACTGATTTTAACACAAATTTCACATTTTTGAGGGTGACCAAGAGCTAACAGAAATAAATCACCCGGAACAGCCATAACTCGTATCACTATTCCATGCTCATGCCTTTCCCTTATACATAACTTTTAGTCATCTTTATGGCATGGCTCTTGGGATGATGATGTCTGTCGGTCACACATATATCTCAGCAACAATTTGATGAATTGCCTCAGTAATGCGGTTCCAGACATTTATGGTTCCTAAAGGATAAAGATGCCTGATTTTTGTTTTTTTTCATCCAGCACCGCCATCAGGTTGAAGTAGAATCTGTCCAGTTTTGATTTCACAACCGCATTTCCCAAAAGTTGGGACACTCTGTAAAATGTAGATATAAAACAGAATGTGATGTTTTGTAAATCATGTGAACCCGTATTTATTGAAAATAGATCAAAAACAACATATCAAATGTTGAAACAAAAATTGTAAGTAAAATATTTCTAAAAAATTATACAAATTCATTTTGAATTTGATGCCAGCAAAACGTTTCACAAAAATTGTCCCAGGATCATGTTCACCACTGAGCTGCATCACCTCTTCTTTTAACAACACTCTGTAAACGTTTGGGAACTGAGGAGACCAGTTTCTAGAGTTTTGAAAGTGGAATGTGGTCCCACTCTGGCCTGATAGAGGATTTCAGCTGCTCAACAGTTCAGGGTCTCCTTTGTTGTATTGTTCATGTCCTGATGCTCCAGATGATTGACAGGCCTGGACTGCAGGAGGCCACTTTATCAGCAGACTCTTCTACTAGAGAACCATGCTGTTGGAATACGTGCAGAATGTGGTTGGACGTTGTTCTGCTGAAATAAACAAGACCTTCCCAGAAAGAGACGTTGTCTGGATGGCAGCATATGCTCATGATTTATCTATTTTAATTGAATGTGGGTTTATGTGATTTGTAAATCATTGCATTCTGTTTTTAAATATATTTTACAAAGCATCCCAACTTTTTGGAAACAGGGTTGTATTACAGTCAATAATAAAACCTGCTGATTAAGAAAGACAGTGACTCCATGTGGGGCCTCATCTCCACACATGGGTTGGGGAACACCATGAGGATGGGGACTGTGGCCAGCAGGTGTCAAGTGAACCAGGAGTTAAGTCCATATCAAACAGACCTTTTAAAAATGTGTATTTCATTTACATCTACATGAAAAGTATCTTTCATATTTCTATACTAATCCCACAGACCTACACGTTTCCACATAAAGGAAAAACTAGCTGGAAAAACACTGGCAGTAAACGCTGCAGATGTTTATATGAATGTAGTTCACAGAACAGACAGTTTATCAGGTCTTCAGCAATGTGTTCAGCTGCCATCACTGGTATTGTGATGATGATGCTCACATTATGTAAAATGCTGGTTTCACAACATACATTCTTACAGGTCTCATAAATATAACACATCACTTAATTGTGTAGTGCAGTTTTGATCATGATTTAGCAACTCTTAACATGTAAGAACAAATATTTTCCCTCCTAATCCTTCAATTCAAATTATTTCATGTTGTCATATTCACATTTCATATATTATAGCTGATCATTATTTGCTAATCAGGCCGATATAAGAATAGGGAAGTGTGTGCATGTGTGTTGTGTACAGCTAATACAGCCCTGACAAACATTTTGTGTGGAAAGCAGCCCGGGTTTGTTTGTGTTTGGCCACACAGGGTGGCGTCTGTAGCCGGATCGTGCTTCTACCCTTTCCCTCTTTATTTAGTTAGATGCCTGAGTGGGCACACCTGCAGGTCTGCCAAGCTGCACTGCTGAGAGCTGTTTTAGTTCAGCTGTGCAGTGTGTGTGTGTGTGTGTGTGTGTGTGTGTGTGTGTGTGTGTGTGTGTGTGTGCATTCTGTCCACTGTCAATGTTGTTTTTAGCTTAGCTTCAGCAGAGCACAGCATCTCAGTACAACGTTGTGTAACAGCACAATGATAAGGCTCAGGCGATCTTTCTGTGCAGTACTTTTGTGTGTGTGTGTGTTTGTTTTCACTGAACGAAGATAGCTGTGACAGAACATGTTTTTTTTTTGCAGTTGACAGGACACAAATTGGGGTGAAATCCGTGGCTCCACTGTGATTTTATGGACATGCAAACATCCATTAAACCTGAACCCCGACCGAGACAGACAGACGGACCTCTCTCTCCACTGTCTTTATATTTCGCTGCATAAACTGATGTCTCTGCCTGTTCTCCTGTCAGTCCTCCTCCCTCCCTTCACATCAGCTCTCACAAGTCAAAGAGGAGCTTCAGAAGGGCCGACAGCTGACGACCTCACTCTGACAAACATTTGGTGTTTTGTTGACGGTAGCTAATGATGCGGCAGAGATACGGTTCTGTTTTTCTTTGCGGGCTCGGACTTCAGTTCAGCAGCAGCGGTTGACTTGTGGTTGATTTTTGTTAAATATGAACAAATATTGAAGCTGCGATTGCACCGATAACTTCATTTAATTATTGGTTTACCCAAAAGCTGACAGGAAAAGTTTGGTCAGGTTGGAGCTATTACAGACTCATCATAGCTGACTGAGCATGACATAGCATGATGTTGGAATGCATGTGCGTGCTTGTGTGCGTGCATCAGGAGCAGACACAGCCTCCCAGATGACCTTGCATGGCAACCATTTCAGTGTGTCACCAGATGGCATTGTAAGGCTGCTGGAACATCACTTGAGCAAACTAGTATTTAAGCAAAGTATATGTTTGTCAAAGTCTCTGATTCTGTCATCTTCTAAAATGTCAGATCTTTAAAGGAGGGCAGGTTGTCTGTTGAGCAACACAAGCAACACACAATGATATACACACACAATGATATACACACGTATATGTGTGTATATATCGTGTAAATACATTTTACAAAGACAATGCATCAAAGTAACCATTGTAATATCGTGGTGGCTTGTAGCACCCATCTCTGCTGTTCCCCTTAACTATACTACTTTTTGCTTTGTTGGGACACTGTCATGTTTGTTTTTATCCATACAGGACGAAGTGGGTATCGATAATGGATGGATTAATTATCCTTCAACTATATTTAAAGCTTGGCTAATCCATTTTTGGCCACTAATTGACAGAATTTGTTTTTTTGTTTTTAAGCCAACAGATACACACATATCATCACTTTATCATTTTGTAATAGCTAACAAAAGCAAAGATATTATAATTTGTCTTTTTCCTACCTAATAAATCTAAGAAGCTCTTTGTTTCATCTAGTTTGTTCTCCACCAGCTAAATGTTCTTCTAGCGTGTTGCTAACCTCAGCAGACATCTGTGCAAAACAATACAGGGACATTTTTGAAATTGTTGATTGCAGTGTTCTGGCCTTTGTTAATGTTTGGTGGCTCGTTCAAGCAGCTGACCCCAGACTTCATTACCAGCAGTGAGCAAGAAGCGGCATCATCTTCAGCAGCCCAGAGCCCCGGCTGATCAGCTTCCCAGCGTCATGGGGGTCCCGCTGCCCATCTTAATGGCTGACATGACGATTGTTTCCACTCCTTTATCCGGGCGGGTCATCAACGCCACACCATCAGCTTCTGGCTGGGTAGACAAAGCCGTCTCCTCCGTTCCTGTCTCTGAGTGAGTCGGTGGCACCATGCCATCGGCTTCCGGCTGCGTGCACAATGACGCCTGCCCAGCTCCAGAGACCTCAGAGTCTTTAGCTCCGATGTCTTCAGAGTCTTCCACTACTGAGTCTGCAGCTCCCGTCTCCGGGTGGACCGCCTACGCCAAGCCATCATTCTCAGGCTGGGTCAAAGTGTCAGGGTCCCTGTCTGTCCCTGTGTGTTTTGACCTTTGTTTCCCCAGACCTTCTTTCCTCATGTGTCCTGTCATTCCCCTGTTTGCTGTTGTTTGCCATGTGCCTGTGTTTTGTTCTGTGTCCTCCTCTGCCCGCCTCCAGTCACCTCCCTTGGCCACGCCCCTCATCAGTCCGAGCAGCTTCCACCAATCCAGCTGATCACCCATCTGCAGGTTGCTCATCTCATTAATCACCTCCCTAGACTATATCAACCGTGGTCCTGCAGTCATTAGGTTTAGGTCCATACTCTCAGTCACATTGCCTCACCCACAGCCTGTCGCCAGTGCTACCAGCCATCCGTCCGTTCCGTTCTGTGCTGGCGACGTGTCGTGGACTACCACCCACTTCATCCTGCCTGCTACCCTGTGTCGCAAGTTTCCAGTCTGCTGCCCTCTGGTGTCGGACCTCAGGAAACCACACAAGTCGCTCCAGTCTGCTGCCAGCCTGCCTGCCATGTCTACGGCTCTCACCTGATCCTGCCCGGACCAAAGCTGAGTGCGTGCTCGCTCAAGTCTGTGTCTGCGTTTGGGTCCATTCCAACCACACCTCACCCTGTTCCTCCTCCATACCTGGCTCCTCACCCTGTTCCTCCTCCATGCCTGGCTCCTCACCCTGTTCCTCCTCCTTACCTGGCTCCTCACCCTGTTCCTCCTCCATGCCTGGCTCCTCACCCTGTTCCTCCTCCATACCTGGCTCCTCACCCTGTTCCTCCTCCATACCTGGCTCCTCACCCTGTTCCTCCTCCATGCCTGGCTCCTCACCCTGTTCCTCCTCCATACCTGGCTCCTCACCCTGTTCCTCCTCCTTACCTGGCTCCTCACCCTGTTCCTCCTCCATGCCTGGCTCCTCACCCTGTTCCTCCTCCATGCCTGGCTCCTCACCCTGTTCCTCCTCCATACCTGGCTCCTCACCCTGTTCCTCCTCCATGCCTGGCTCCTCACCCTGTTCCTCCTCCATACCTGGCTCCTCACCCTGTTCCTCCTCCATACCTGGCTCCTCACCCTGTTCCTCCTCCATGCCTGGCTCCTCACCCTGTTCCTCCTCCATACCTGGCTCCTCACCCTGTTCCTCCTCCATGCCTGGCTCCTCACCCTGTTCCTCCTCCATGCCTGGCTCCTCACCCTGTTCCTCCTCCATGCCTGGCTCCTCACCCTGTTCCTCCTCCATACCTGGCTCCTCACCCTGTTCCTCCTCCATGCCTGGCTCCTCACCCTGTTCCTCCTCCATGCCTGGCTCCTCACCCTGTTCCTCCTCCATACCTGGCTCCTCACCCTGTTCCTCCTCCATGCCTGGCTCCTCACCCTGTTCCTCCTCCATACCTGGCTCCTCACCCTGTTCCTCCTCCATACCTGGCTCCTCACCCTGTTCCTCCTCCATGCCTGGCTCCTCACCCTGTTCCTCCTCCATGCCTGGCTCCTCACCCTGTTCCTCCTCCATGCCTGGCTCCTCACCCTGTTCCTCCTCCATACCTGGCTCCTCACCCTGTTCCTCCTCCATGCCTGGCTCCTCACCCTGTTCCTCCTCCATGCCTGGCTCCTCACCCTGTTCCTGCACCTCGTCACACCGATGTCTGGCCTGTTCCTGAGACAACTCCTGTCTTCTGCCAGCTCTGTGCCGAAGAGGGTGACTCAGAGCCCGGAGGGGTTCAGCTTTCACCGCCAACCTCCCAGTGACTCTTGGCCTTTGTCATCGGCTCTCTGCCCTGCCTCGGGGTGTCCTCCAGAGAGGCCCTGGCTGTCTGTTCCTGAATTCTGGTATCCCGGCCCTGTCCGCCCTGTTTCTGGCTCCTGTTCCCTGGCCACTTGGACATTTTGTCTTATCTGCCCTGATTGTCTCCACCTGTGTGTAATTATGTCCCTGCATGCTGCTGTGCTACATCGTTGTCGTTTCATTGCAGCATTCTGCGTTGCGTTCTATAAGCCTTGAAGTGCTCCAACCCGTTTGTTTTCTTGGATCAAGGTTTTGCAAAGTCCTCTGGTTCTGTTTCCTGTTTCATAACTTGCCTGATTTCTGGACTCTGGACTGTTTCGGTTTACCTTTTGATCCACATCTGAAGTTATCCGTCTTTCACCTGGTTTTTAATAAAGATATTGAACTTTTGAGTCGTAATCCTTGACATTGCAACAAATGTCTCGTGCAACGCTAAGATCCAGACCTGCTTCATAAAAGTGCTTACAATACTCAGCTGCTGCATGCACATTGTTTTGTTTGTAACCATTAAGTGAATCCACTCCTGCAGTGGAGCTGGACGATCAATATATGCTGGGGATGCCTCTTACAGTGTAGTCAAATACCTCCCTTCTCTAATAAAGCCTTATTAACATTGATTCCACATGTTTTCAGGTCATATTTATCAGGAAATCTGGCACCAGACCCACTTTCCCCGCTTCATTTGTGGAACCTATTTCCAGCAAGACCCATTTAACAGGGACAGGAGCCCCGGGGGGAATTCCAGCACTGCTGCTGACACTGATACCATGTGACTTTTGGCTCTGTTATAGAGGGTAGTATGCACTATCTTGGCACCACACACTGTTTATACACCTTTCATCTGTAATGAAAAAAGAGACAGCAGAGAAAATGGATATTCTCCCTGTTGTATGTGGAATTATCACATGTCAAGGTGGCCTCTTCCTAGAAATCGTTTCGAGAGTGGATCAAAACTATATCTTGGATCATCTGATTTTCCAGTAAGCTGCTTAAATCATGGATTTATTAAATAGTTGTAATGTTACACGTGAAATTATATTTGCTAGTGGTGATATGTATGATTTGAAAAATGCCGAGTTGCCAAATGACAGCTGTTTTCAGTTCCAGGTTCTGCAGAGAAGGGTTGACCTGCACCCTGTACACAATGACGATTGAATAATGGAGTTAAAAAATGTATGAGATTGTGGTTGATAAAGCCCAAATTTCAAGAGTAGTAAGCAACAAAACAGTGACTGAGAAAGTAGGCTCATAACAATTTAAGCTCCTTTTTTTCCAGGATGTTTTGGAAGCTGTATTGTGTGTGAACCTGAGATGAAAAGTTTCCCTACATCAACCAGAAGCGATGCAGCCACTAGTTAGCAAGCCGGCCCTGGGGATGCCAAGATGACCCAAGATGGCCTGAATCCTAGAATGCTGCTGGTCCTTTGTATTTAGAGAGTTTTTTTTTTTTAACAAGAATATCATGATTTAATGTCTCAAATGCCTTTTTAAGATCTCAAAAGTAGTGGAGTTGCTCGCCATGGGTCAGATTTGTTCCAGCACATCCCCCAAAACACTGTCTCTGGTTCATGGTTTGTTCCTTCTCTGACCTTTGTCAGTAGCTACTGACCACTGTTAGATATTTGATGATACACCTGACATCATCAGAATGATATGTTCGTTTCCCTGAATTTGATCACATACCACATTTTTATTTTCACTTTTTAAACTTTTTAAGCATGAACAACAACAAAAATACTCCTGTTTTGCACTGTCAGGATACCTGTCTGACCCTGTATGTTTTGACGTTCCTCCCGATATCCTCTCCTTGTGTGTTCTGTCATTCCCCTGTTTGTTATGGTCATGTGCTTGGTGTTTTGGTCTGTGTTTCTCCGATGTGTGCCTCCAGACACCTGCCGTGGCCATCTACAACCCGTTTACAATAAAACATTTTATTCTCACCATCTACGCCTCTGTCTGAACTTGGGTCCTATCCTGCACTCCCACAACAGACGGACTGACTAGTATGGATCCAGCAGCCACAGACTCGGCACAGAAAGCCCTTGGCTTTAAATCATCCCCCAGGACTGCTTCCATGGCCAGCCAACAAGCTCCGCCACTCTCTCCACCCCCCCAAGACTCACCCTGCAGATGACCTTTTGAGGGTGAGGTCTGCCCTGGAAAGATTTTATCCTGATGTTTGGTAACCTGACATAAACTGCCAGTTGTTAGGTTTCAGACTAATGGAGTCTGTAATGACATCCCAGCCCTGGCTGGCTATGATACCCTCTGTCTCTAAGACTGTGAACATGACCAAATTTAGGAAGTGCCTGGAGGGTTTTTTGGGAGATCCCTGCGGTTCTCAAGGTTGGCCCAGTCTTAATCCCTCTACTCTACTCCAATATCTGACCTTGTATGCTGACAGTTATAAATAGTTGTATAGTCAGTATCTCCAGCGTCTCCATCAGCTTCTGTCATCAGCCCCTGAGCCTCCGGCTGCTGAACCAGTGTTCCCCGTTGGAGATGACAAAGTTGCCTATTCTGTTGCTTGTGGGCCGGTGACGCCGGGCCACCAGTTTCCGGCCGGGTCGACGACGCCGTCCCTACTGTTCCTGTGTCCGGGCAGGCCGCCGATGCCGGGCCACCCGCTTGCGGCCGGGTCAAGGCCATGCCTCCAGCTCCTGCCTTCAGCTGGGTCGACGCCACGCCGGCTGCTCAGCTCCCGGAGGGTTTCCGCCTTGGCCGACGCCCCCTTATTGGCCTCCGAGTGGGTCTTTGCTGGCAGCTCTCTACCATTCTCCCAGTGACTCTCTGCCTTCGTGGTCAGCTCCCTTTCCTGCCACAAGGTTGTCCTCCGGAGCAGTCCCTCAAGTCCGTCCTGCCTCGAGATAGTCCTCCGGAGTGGGGCTTGCCTGTCTGTCCGGCTCCGGGGCTGTCCGCCGGAGCGGTTCAGGCATTCCGTCCTTCCAAGTTTCCTCACTCCTTGTCCTCTGGTGTTGTGGTCCTCTGGCGGGGGCGCTCAAACCCTCAACCTTGGTGTGAGGTGACAGTGTCAACCACTGCACCACCATGCTGCCAACTTCACCACAATACATTTGAGCATTATTTGGACTTTTCGATGCATTTTAACTGTAAACAAACAAAACAACCCATTTTTTCGCACATGTAATGTACAAGACAGTTGTGCGCTTTATCCTGAAGTCCTAGGTTTAAACCCTTAACCTTCTTGCTCTGAGGCGACAGTACTAACCACTGCACCACCATGCTGCAACTTCATCACAATACACCCGGCATAATCAGAATGACGAGAGGAAAACAAATGCACAAATATGTAGTACATGGAGATACAGAGGTGGATTACATCATTAAATATTCTGCAGAACAACAATTCTTTCACTATTTGATCAAATCTTTGGCAAAGCTGCATCATGCAGTGTCTTGGGGTCTGGAAATCCAAACTTTTCTTCTTGCTTTCCAGTTGGCGAGTTTCTCGGTCAGCTCTGAAAGTTGATGAACTGTTAAGAGGGTTGAGATGGACGGAAGGGCGGGGGGGCAGACAGCACACCATCTTTCTCCATTCTTTATTTTATTTTGGTATTTTCTCTGTGCTGTGGACATATTGCCTTACTTGATTGCATTGTCAGAACCCCCAAAGGGAGCTGTTAACTCTGAGCAGAGAGAATGAGCTCTGAGGGTCTTGGGTGGGTGGATGGGGGCACAGGGAAAAATGCTGAGGGAGGCAGAAATGTTGGAGGACTGCAAACACACAGGGGAAAAGAAGCAGAGGCTTTGACCAAGTGTGTGTGACTATAAATATTCAAGTGTGTATAACAGACGAGACAAAGGGTTCGTACACACGTATCTGCTTTCAGACATTTGAGTAAAGTGAAGCAGACCCCATGAATTCAGCCTTGTTTGATGCCCGCTGACTAATTGTAGAAATGGGTAGATTTTCTGACAGAGTTCACAATTTCAGATCATTCACTCTTCAAAGGTCTGGTTGATGGATGATGTATTGCATTTGTCTGCTCTTTGCGCTATTAGATGTCAAAGCATCCATTATAAACTGCAGTGAACTTGTTTTATTTTTTTTTATTGATGTGGCAGCATTTAACATTTAACATGTGGTTGACATTTGTCTTCACTGAGACTGTGCTGTGACAATTAAAAATTAATTTAGCTTCAACACAGACCTTCTTTTAGCCAGTTAGTCTGTGCTTCTGTCATTGATAGGAGCTCTTACATTTCCATGCAGTGAAGTATGATTTAGTACCAATGCATGAGCTCAGTAAAACTGTACAGTCTTAGAGCTACATTACAAGGCAAAGCTACTACAACCCCGTTCCGTAAAAAGTTGGGACGCTGTGTAAAATGTGAATAAAACCAGAATGCAGTGATTTGCAAATCATGTAAAGCCCTATTTATTTGAAAATAGACCAAAGACAACATATCAAATGTTGAGAATGTTGAGAAAACTGAGAAATGTTGTTGTTTTATGAAATATATTTGCTCATTTTGAATTTGACTCTAGCAATGTGTTTCAGCAAAGTTGGGACAGGATCATGTTCACCACTGTGCTGCATCACCTCCTTTTAACAACAACACTCAGGATCATGATATGTGCTGTATCATGTGTTCTTTTAACAATACTCTGTAAATGTTTGGGGAATAAGGAGACCAGTTTCTGGAGTTTTGAAAGTGAAATGTGGTCCCATTCTTGCCTGATAGAGGATTTGAGCTGCCCAACAGTTCAGGGTCTCCTTTGTTGTATTGTTCATGTACTGATGCTCCAGATGTTTTCAATGATTGACAGGTCTGGACTGCAGGAGGCCACTTTATCAGCGGACTCTTCTACTAGAGAACCATGCTGTTGGAATACGTGCAGAATGTGGTTGGACGTTGTTCTGCTGAAATAAACAAGACCTTCCCAGAAAGAGACGTTGTCTGGATGGCAGCATATGTTGCTCCAAAACCTGAATATATCATTCAGCATTAATGCTTCCTTCCAGATGTTCAAGCTACCCATGCCATGTGCACTAATGCATCCTTGTACCATCACAGATGCTGGCTTTAGAACTGAGCTGATAACAAGCTGGATGGTCCCTCTCCTCTTTAACCTGGAGGATGCAGCGTCCATGATTTCCAAACAGAATCTCAGATTGTGATCCATCAGACCTCAGGACAGTTGTCCACTTCACCTCAGTCCATCTTCAATGATCTCAGTCCAGAGAAGGCGGCGGTGTTTCTGGATCATGTTTCTATCTGGTTTCTTCTTTGGAGAGTTTTAACATCATTTGTGGACGCAGCGATGAACTGTGTTCACAGACGATGGTTTTCACAAGTGTGTTTCTGATGTCAGAGGCAGAAATGATTCAGACATATCGTTTGTCCAGCGTTGACATTTCTGAGTTATTGAATGAACTGAAAGATGATTGACAGCCAACAACAAGGAGGAGCCACGAAATACCAGCAATTAAAAAACTTCTCCCGACTCAGCATTTTGCTGCCTCTGGGTGGTTCCAGCGTATCTCTGCTTGGATCTCCCTCCACTCCTGTTGTTCAGGTGAGCTGTTACATCCTGAATGAGTCCTGCAGAATTCACAGGTAGCTTCATCAGGTTCACGAGACCTCCAGGAACTCCATGAAACATCAGCTGCTCATCACAGAAAGATCTGGACCTGCTGATCAGTGTCTGTTAGAGGATCTCATCCACCGTCCTCCTCTTTTATTTGACCACGTTTTATTATAAGCTTGTGGTGGGAGGGTGTAGTTTAGCTCGGCTGCAGGGGGGATTGAGTGGGGGAGTAGTGAAACAGGTGCTGGGAAAGGTGTAATTAGCCCAGCTGAGCCGGATTGACTGATTGTCTCTCTCCCATAAATGGAGCAGTGAGACACCGGAGAAGGAGGAGAGTACAAGGAGGCTCCTCAGACATGGCGCCCAGAGAGACGGCTAGTGATGGTGAGATGAAGCCTCATGAGGCATCGAACCACTTCAGCCAATTGGTTCCAGAAAGGGTTCATTACTCGAAGCTTCATGTGAACACGAAACCACCTACTGGCCAAGTGTATAATGACAGGCAGCTGGATCTGAACCACATCATGTGATGCATTGAATGTTTGTGTCTGTTATGGCTGTTGGGAATGACTATGAATTACTAAAATGTATGACCAAATAATTTCTGTACATAAATTATCACATATGTGCATAATAAAATATTTTTTGAATGTATTCTGTGTGTGTACATTTTCCCAAAATGGTCGTATCATATGATATGGCAGGTTGTGTAATCATGTTTTTCTGTCACTTTAGGAAAATGGCCTGGGCTTAAGCAGGCAGAGGACAGTGGAAGTGTTTGTGGAACTAGGAAAAGGGGACTGAATATGCTTGTGTAACTTGGACAATGATGTACAGGACAGGGGACATTTTATTCATTTTTATTCAGAAATAACAGGTTCTCAACCGTTTTTGGTTTTATGGATGTCCACATGTCAGAAGTAAGGCTAACAGCAGCCACCTTTTCCACTTTAGCCTTCTCCTTCTCCTTAGCTGACTCATACTTGGCCTCCACCATGGCCTTCAGAGCCTCAAGGAAAAAATATATAGTGCTGAACTGTGAGACACAATAAAGTACTCATTTGTTTCATGCATGCACCCATACATACCTGCCTTGTAGGGAGGACATAATTAGGATCCAGTTTGGACACAAATGCCCTGAATCCAACATCATCCACAATACTGAAGGGCTGTGTGTCCTTCACTATCATGGAGACGAGGGCTTCATCCAGCTCTGGTTTTCTGGTGGCTGGTTAAAAGAGAATAAACACAGTCTCTGTTACCTGTCTTTATTTACACAATAAACAAAAGTGAACAGGGAAAAATTGTGATGGTGCATTTGTAATATTGTAATGACTTACCTTGGCTGGGTGAAGCTCCAGTTTCCTCCTTATTCTCATGCAAGGCACGGTAACGCCTCAGCATGGATGAGGTGTTGTTATTGTACCCCAACTCCTTGGAGCACAAGAAACAACTCACCTTTGAATAAAATAAGAAACTGTGAAAAATACAGTTCTTGATAAGCAAACCTAATGTGTCTGAAATAGAGTTAGATTTAGCTTACCTTATTAGGAGTTATCAAATCAAAGTGTTCCCACAGGGGGAATCCTCCTCTTCCCAGCTGGCTCCATCTTATCACCTCCTTCTCTCCTCACGCTCCTAAATCTCCAAACTATCTCTCTCTCTCTAACTTCTCCAAACTATCTTTCTCTCTCTAAACTCTCCAAACTATATAAACGCTATCCAAACTATCTCTCTCTCTCTAAACTCTCCAAACTATCCAAACTCTCAACTGACCTCAACTCTCCACCAACAACCCACATTTTGAATGGAGCCTGAGAGGTTTATATTGCCGTCAAACCTCCCGGCAACACCTGAACCACTTCCTGAAGCAGTCACGTGGTACAGCCGGCAGCGAGGCTTCGGACGTCATCATTTTTGGCTCCTCCCCTAAATGAAGCAAGCCTCGACACACGCTTCGAGGAAACGCCCCCTCCGTTACTCCACACACGCTTCGAAGCGTCGGCACACCTCCTAACATCACTAGAGACGGCAGGAGAGCGCAGGTACGGTGGTGTGTGGACAATAAACCCCTTGAACTGAGACCAGTGCGTGAAGTTTGATTTGTGTCTGAGGAACCCACGGCGGTAACACAAATTTGTTACAAAGCCATTTTTTTTTCACCTAATATCCAGCCACTTCTTATAATTTCATCTATTCATCTTTTTGTTTTCCCCCCGGCATTGACTTCCTCACTGATAATCTCCTATAAAGTGTTTTGTTCGTTATAATTATATTTATTCATTTCAATGGGACCAGATTTCCTTTTCTTTTTGCGGTCGTTCTGTTTTTTAACTGGAATCACTTTAACACGCAAACCCTCATTTAAATACAGCGATTTTCACCTGATTTCAATGACACGATCACTCAGTTAATCACCTGCAAAAAGGCTTTCGGAAGGAACACGCAATTTAGTACCTTTATTTGAGATTTTAATGAAACAAGTCCAGTGTTGCCTTTTACTTTTATGCTGATGATACTCAGATATACCATCTGATCTGCTGAAACCCGACACTGCGTCTTCTGAAAAATTCAATGGAGATCAAACAACACTTTTTTGTGCTCAATCCAGTGTCATTTGATAATATTTAAGCTGGTCTCAGTTCTAAATCACCGGATTGTAAACCTCATGTAATCTAGGTGGTATTTTGAACTTGACCAGGTTTTGTTTTGGCGGTACGCTGAGGACAAGGCCGGAGTGGTCATGATGTTTTGGCTCATCAATGTAAGTTTGTCCAATATTCTGCAGTACTTGTGGTACGGGTCCCCACAGGCCGTTTGAACATGGTTGTTTGGAACTGGTACAGTCAGCAAATCATTTATTTGGATGATACTTCATATGAACTAGTTTCAAGTATGAGCTGCAATTAAATGGTGGCAAGTGATGGTATGGAAAGAGTTGGGAAACAGTGCATGTGTCTGTGAGGGGAGTTTTAGCTTTGAAGCCACCATCTGCAATTTACCAAGTAAGAAGGGACTCAATATAAGTTTGGAAGATGATTTTTTTTCAGGCAGCCTAGTTCAGAGGGACTGAGTGATAAACACAGCCTTGGGTAACCCCCCCCCCACACACACACACACACACACATGTTCAGCCCTTGCATTATCTAGTGTGATGCCTGGAGCTATCTTCCCCCACAGGGGGCGGTCTTAGGGACAATATCCAGGATGAGAAGCTCTTTGCTGGGCTTTTCTGGGACAATACAGCTTCTGTCTGGCGATGGATGGTGGTGGTGGTAGTGGCAAGCATAAGGGATACAGCTGCAATACACAAGGCCATACACACATATTCACACACACAGATACACATACACCAGGATGTCTGGTCATACAGCGCTAATGTGGTCCTGCAGGATGCTGTAATCAGTGTTAGGGCTGTGGAGCGTGTCAAAACACGGAGGACTGAAATCTCAATCGCAGGATGGGACTCGATGGTGCAGAGACGGGGAGAGGAGGATGGAAAAGGAGACAGGTGGTGCTGTGAAAACAAACAGTAATAGCCAGGGGTTGAAGCAGAGCATGGGATTCATATGTTACAGCTGGGTGAAGGGGTCAGTCATGACTGACCAGCAGGAAATCTTCCTCGCTGCTCTCCCAGGACATTGCAGCAGCAGCAGCAGCAAATCAAACCAGAAAGTTTTGTACTTCTCCGGATAAAAGAAGGAGGTTAAAACAACAGGGCTATTGGATAACGATAAATATCTGTCCTTTACTGTCTCGGACTGTTCCCTCTGGTTTGGGTCAATAACAGCATTTAGTATCAGTGACCTGGGTCCATTATCCTGCTCGGGCCACGGTGTAGCCCTGAGATGTAAAGCATTACTGTCTCCTTCTGTTTCATCTCCCACCACACAATCCTGAGGGACGGCGGGCAGCAGCTGAGACCTTCCTGTGGCCACAGTCAGCTGTGTGTGCAGTGAAGGGCAACAATGATACGTCACTGTGCTGATATTGACCTTTGATTGTGGATTTTAAAGTGGATGTCAGCAGTCTTTGTTGTCTGCCTCTATTAAACTGCAGATTAATTGATCAGGTATTTATGGGAGAATTGATTGGTGGTTCTCAACATGAGAAACCCAGAATTGATTCAAATGCCACAAATACCCACATTTCTGCCATTATCACTATTTCAATCATTTCACATAAGGCATTACTTCACAAACATTTATATGGCAAATCCCATCAGGTAAAACGGCTGCATATAAGGAGTATGAACACTGATAAGCTAAAACAATAGGACCACATCTGCCTAAAAGTCCTTTGCATGGTAGAGTTTTAACCTGCATTTGTGGATACAGCGATGAACTGTGTTCACAGACAATGGTTTTCACAAGTGTTCCTGAGCCCATGCAGTGATTTCTTAAATTGTTGCACTATTTTCCCACACAGTCTTTCATAGAGTGGTGAACCTCTCCCCATCTTCACTGCTGAGAGACTTTGCCTCATTGAAATGCTCTTTTTATACCCAATCATGTTACTGATTTGTTGCCAGGTAAACTAATTAGTTGTGAAATGTTCAGTCAGGTGTTTTTTTTTTTTTTTTTTTTAGCTTTACACAACTTTTCCCGTATCTCATTAACCCTGTCCCAACATACAGGCATGGCGTCTCCAAGGCATCTAATGGTGCCCTGTTGTATGTGGCACCAGTATGTTAGTAGCGTTCTTGTAAATTGTCATTTGGAGCTGTGTGTTATGATGTGGGGTTGTAACAGGACCCAAATGCAGGCACACAGACTTGAGTATCAGTTCAAAAACACACAAAGCTGGCAGGACAGCTACCAGAACAGCGGACCAGACTGCTGGTAGAACAGAGTCTATTTCCTCCAAGTCGGGAGGGCAACTCAACCGACTGGTGGCTCCAACTGGTAGCTCTGCAGCAGGAGCAGGAGGAACAGGAGCGGGAACAGACGGACGGGTGACGGACGGGTGACTGGCTGTCCTTGCGGTGATCAGTAGGAACTAGCAGTATCTAGTAGTATGCACCGACCACCAGATGAGTGCAGGGGCAGGGTATCCCACCAAAGCGTTGCAAATACAAACTCGCACGTAGATCCTGTCGTCTGACGATTGAAAATAACTAAATTTACAGATGTGGTGTCACTATAAACGGGATATGGTGATACCAATATGTGGCTACAGTGGATGCAGTACTCAGCTCAGATGATGGGCAAAGCTGACTGCATTGTATGCTCTGAGGCACGCCCACACTTGGGTACTATACCACTCCCATACAGCCTGCACAGCGATCCTGCAGCTTTCAATTGTATCATGAGGCTGTTCTCCAGTGCCAGCCTGCCCACAAATCCCTTTCGTCACTTCTATCATTACCAGTTTCCACCAACATCGCCCACCACCAAACCACCGTTCTTCACCTCCTATGCAGGAAATTATACCTGCCTTCGTCGAATATTGGAGGGTGGCCGTTTGGTGGGAGACATGCACAAATCTGACTGTAATATCACCCTTGAGATGGACAACATCCGACACGCACAGCAGTGTACCCACACCACAGGCCGCACAGACATATTTTGGTAGTGTGGCACAAAGACTCTGTATTTAGCACTGCCCTTGAATTGGACAAGCACCTGTGCCCTCGTCCAATTGGTCCAACCGCTCTACATCTTTCCCACAACCCCCCGGACATCGAGACAATTAGAGAATCCAGGGCATGGCCCCGAAAGGAAGGTCAAGCGCTCGACTCCTCTAGCTACATTTGACCCGAATATATATATCGGGTCCCAGGGGGGTACCTGACAGATAGAAAGCCTGGAATCAAGTGGCAGCTGGGTTCAAGTCTTTATTCTTTTGGTGGGTAACAATAAACAAAAATGTTGACTGGATCAATTACATTTATTATAACCAACAGCGTTTCGTCAACTATACACGTGATGCTGTTAAGGGCCTCAGCAAGCAGCTCGATGCCACTAGTCTTATGGCATGGCAGAACCGCATGGCATTGGACATGCTGCTGGCTGACAAAGAGGGTGGATACAAAATGTTTGGCTCCATATGTTGTATGTTTATTCCTAACAATACAGCACCAGATGGATCTGTCACCAAGGCTCTACGGGGTCTTACTGCCCTCAGTGAGGAACTTGCTGTAAATGCTGGGATTGATGATCCTTTTTCCAGGATGATGGAATCTTGGTTTGGTAAATGGACAGACCTGTTCCTCACCTGTTTCAATAGTGTTTCAATAGTAGGCAGCCATCCTTATTATTTGTGGTTGTTGTTGTATTCCCTGTATCTGAGGATTGATCCAAAGACTAATCAGTGTTACATTGACTAAACAGGACAAACTTTTTTCCGAATTCCGACAACTGACCAAACATACGAGACCACTATTACGACACCGATTCTACCTACGACTGAACCACCCCCTTATGAAGACGTATTTGTTCTCCTCCCTGAAGATCAGGACACGTTCTTAGACACTGACGTGTGACAAAGTAATGGATCCCATGCCGAAACTTGAGAGAAATGGCAATGGAGATGATGTCTGGTTGAACAATACTCAACAACAATTGTGTGATTACTATGATTTTCCTCATGATGATTCTTTTATTTTTTAAGTACATGTTATACCTTCTATAAACAGGAGGGATATGATGGGAAAAAAATAAGATGTACTTATCTACCTGTTGCTCAAGGAAGTTTTTATTGTCTCATTTACGACATCTCTGTGTCTTTATCTTGTGACCTACAACCAAACTCAGTATTATCTACAAAATCAGATATACAGAGGAAGTGGGGGTGACTGTCAACTGTTTGTCAAACTGTATAAAAGCTGCCCTACGAAGGAGAGACGTTGAGCAATGCTGGACACCTCTCTTTGAGTGCACATGTATTTTCTCCTTCTTGCAAGGATAAATGTCCGATATGTTTGATTTTGAATACAGCCTCCGAGTCATTTTTCTAACACTATCTCAAAGCAGGGCCAAATAAAACAATATGAAAGACTGGATACCACCAGAGATGAGTGAAAGGTGTTTGTTGAAGTGTGCTCTTGTGTGCACACCAGTGTTTACAGTATGTGTACCTGCACGTTCCAACGAAGCCTCAGATAAAATCTTCCCCATTAATTTTGCAGAAGCCTTCAGAGTGGAGCGGGAGCATGCTCCTCCACCTTCCTACTTAGTGACCTGTTTTTTTATGGTCCGCAGCTCCGTCATCGGCTGCACCTGCAGCAGCGTCGCATCGCACAAGGCATCGTGGCTCAGCTGATACTGCAGTTTGAAATCTGATAATATTGGCATTTTTAGAGTGAAGGACTTCTGGATTCAGGCTGTCAGTAATGAATAATCATTAAGATTTTAAAGGTGGAAAGGCTTAGTTTGCAGCATTTAGAACCACAAGATAAATAATGTTCTGAATATGGTTATTCACTATAGGCACAGTGGGTTGTCCAAATGCTTGAGGCCACATCAAAAATCTGTTATGTTCTGCTTCTGGTTGTTGTGCTTCCTGTTTTACTTTGTAGTCACTTAGCTGATGTGCCTCAAATTATTTTACCCAGAGATGAAGGTGTTTTCTTGCCCTCTGTTTCAAGCACACAATAAACATCATGATAGCTTCTGTCCAATAGCAGTATAGTGATAATTAGTGAAAAGTAACGTGTAAACATGTACAACTATCATTTGTAAAGTTCGGCATTTGGCAAAAGCTGCAGATTACTCGGCCACCACAGTTTTTGAAATAGGTTGGTTGTTCCTCCCACTTATGCACCCAAAATATTCAGGTGTTAGTATGTAAATACATGATTTAGGACACAACACTTGTTTACTTCACGCCCTTCCCTTGTATATTTCCCGCTAGTCTGAAACACACGACTGTTTTTCTATGCAGATGCAGGAGTGAAATCTCTTTTGCACCCAGACAAGAAAGCAAGCTTCATTTTCAGGGACGGTGTGAATTCAGTTTGCAATCTGCACAAACAGTAATCCACGATGATGTAAAATTGTGAACTGGAGGTAAAACAAGCAAAAAGAGACATACAGACCAGACCACAGCCGCTAAGACTCACCACAATGTACAACCCTGCGGTTTCCTGGCAGACACCATTCCCTATGTGATGTAATATGAACTGTTTAAAAAAGTATTTTTTGAGGACTATTAAAAATGTCTATTTTTTCATCTGAATTCCTGCTTTTAAGCCCCATAAATCATAAAATCATGCCTGAACTTTTTAAATAATCATTTCTAAGACCTACAAATTGCTTTTAAATTTGGGATTTGTGCCCACAATAAAAAGAAGGATACACCCTCCCGTGTTGGGGAGGATTAGAGTTATGTTTAATAGGAAAATACATGTAATTGTAACAATTACTGTAAAATGTTTTATTAAATTATAGTTACTATTCAAATGTACATGATAACAAAGGGGTTACATCCGAAAATATTCTCCTGTTGAATATAATATTCTGTTGTTTCCATCTTTCAGCCGAGGCAGAAATCTCTTCTGTTTACATCTGGACAGGCTCAAATTTCCGTTGGTTATGTGTTGGATATGTATTATCAATATATATTGAAAAAACTAATTCATGAACCAGTGTGAAATAATTGTGAATATTATTGCTTTACTACATTTCATTGCATTGATTATTTTTCTAGCAAATGTTTTAAACTGGGCAATAAATCTGAAAAATATCATTTAAACTCAGCCGATTTAATAATAAGTTCTTAAATATAAGTTAAATCATGATTTGAATGTTCTGATTTTAAAGTACATCCATCAAAACAAATCACAAGCATGTAGATCACAATTGACTTGTTTTTTTTTCTTGACACTCTGAGCCAATGTGCTGTGTGCGACTGGGTGATGTGAGGTATCTCATGTCAAATTTGGTAATTGAAATCAAATTCAAATCCCTTGTGATATTTATGGAGGCTCTAAAGCTTTCGTTAACTTTTGATTGAAGTGTTTCTTCATCATCAAGACTCCTACTGTGCCTCCACGGGGCAGCTCATGAAAAATGGGTGGGAAGAAGCCGAGCTCGCTCAGCAGGAGGTCTGAGAGTTCCATTGGTCCAAGAGTCACCTCATAGTTTGTGACTGATGAGATAACCACTGCTCCTTTTGAGGGTCACTTAGATTTCTGTTGAGATTAAAAAACAAAAATGACTTGTTTTATTTTTATTATGTTCATTTTGAATGTATTTCTTGTAGAAAGCGTGTTATTGTTTCTTACTGTTTACAAATGTATTTGCATTGATTCAATATTTGACTTGTACAGACAGTCCTTTTTTCCTCAAATCCATATATACATGTTCAGATCCCGAATTAAATAAATTAAACACGTTTTATGTTTTCAATATTATAAAAACAAATGTTCTCACATTGCATTTAGGCTACATATAATTAGTTTCATTTATTGATATTCCAGATGTAATTATGCTCAGTTCCTGACACATCTCTTGTTATCAAAGGGTTTGTGCCTCTTCAACAAGCAACATCCTAATGTGAAGTCACCTACTGGGTTGTGAATGGCCGTTTTGAAACATTGAGTTTGGCGGTAATGTCAATCAAACAAGACACCCCCCCCAAAATAAGGCTTTATGACATCAAATATCTAATTAATGATGTAATTATTTTTAGAAGGACCACCAGAACACTGATTAGAAAGAATGAATTTAGCTAATGACGCCATATCAACTTGTAGAAAAGAAATGGACTTTGTATTTCATGAGAGAAGTTGAATGGAAGTCAACTAGGGGCTTTCGGAGTCAACCCCTAGTGGCCCTCAGTGGTATTGTTCTTTAAGGCACTTCTGCATTGGCTTAATTTTTCAGACCCAGGAGCTACATTTACTTTCATATAGTCTCTGGTAGAAACACAGCGCTACAAAATGGCACACTGTGGATCTAAAGAGCTCATTCTAAGGTAATAAAAAGACGATTCTGAATTTCAGGTTTATTATAGACTCAACAACATAATTATAAATATTATGTGACAAACAAATCACCCCAAAATACTCCACTCTACACCATTAAGTTGTTCATGTAGATATGAATTGGTAATGAGTGGATAAATCATCAATTGCTTCATTATATCTCTATGTTTGTTTCTTACATTACAGATTACAGATGGAGGAACCAAAGTACCAAAGCTGGGAGGTGGGGGATTAATCAGCTGATTAATTGTCTTTTTCCAAATTATTGTCATTATATCAGCCTTTAAGAATCTGTTACAGGTCGACATCCACCCTAAACCAAGGCAAAAGGATGTACTAAGATGTACCAGCGTTTCACAGTGGATGATCCTACTTACTGCTGAATCCCAATTAAAGAATAGTGTCAGGAACAGAAGGGTGCACGGAGACGAAGAGGAGAAATAATGATACCAATATGGAACAAACCCACAGTGAAACATGATGGAGGAAGATTTAAATCTGGGGAGGGTTTGTTACGCTGGAGTTGGACACCTGCGGTGACTCGACTCCACCCCTACCAAAGAGAGGCACCAGTCCACTCTTCAGAGAAATGCTCCACCCTCTGGTTTGATGTCTGCGGAGAAGGATTCACGCTGCAGCAGGATAATGAACCCAAACACAACGAAGAATACCAAGGAGCACTGGCTGTCATGGACTTTCCACAGTCAGCTGACTTCAACCCCAACGAATATTTATGGAAACACTTGAAGACTGAGAAAGACAAACATTCCTGACATGACAAGAAGCTCTTTTGGGACATCGTCACATCATGATGGGAGAACATGAGTCATCAGGTTTGAACAAACTTCTGTGCAGATTGAGTGCCGCAGCCATTAAATCAAATTCATGTCAAATGTTCATTCATGGACTTTTCTCTCCAATTATTAAACTGATAATGTGATTTTTAATACAACAGTTTGTATTTAATTGAAGAGAAGAATAGTCCAAAAGAATCAGGAAATCTATTTGCAATATAAAAAAAGTAATTAAAGTCTACTTTTACAAAAAACAGTCCTGTGGTCAAGTATGTTTTTGTGTAAAAATTAGGGCTTTAATGTTAATGTATTATGTACATTGTTTGGAGGATAATAATACAAAAATGGCACACATAAGTGCAACGGGTTCCACGTGGTTGGAGCTTTTCAACTTTCACACAGTTTGACAAACAGCCCCTAAACATGGCTGCATCATCACATTACCTGCCTGCGAATTCCTCCAAACCTTCAAGCAATGATTGGTTTAGAGGATGGTGTTATGTAACTGACCTGAAATCAGTGTCTCAGGGCAGCAGCCCTCCTACCACTTCCATCTCCCGAGCCTCCTACTCTGTGATGCTCACAGAGGCTTGGTCAGAGCAGGCCAACACCTCCACCTACCACTTCCTGTTGTGTGAGCTCAGGAGAGGTGCTGCTGACTGGATAAAGTCCAGGATAAAGTGGGTGGAGGCGGTACATGGAGGGTGATGAGAAAGAGAGAAGGGCGGGTGGGAGATGTGAAAAAGCTCAGTATATTTTGACAGCAGTGGTGACTGCGCATGGTGACATTTAGGGAGAATGCTTCGAGCACGACATTGCCCAGCTCACTCTCAGGCAAGATTATTTCCTGAGATCATTTTTAATAACAAATTCAATATTATCCAAATGAAATTTGATATTTTTGTTTTGTTGACTCAAGTGAACTAAACAGGAACGATGCACATGCTGACATGCTGATATTAAGCAGGTATTCTGTTTACCATATTCACCTACTTAGTTTATCATATTAGCATGCCAACAGCTGACTAGTTAGCCCAACTCATAAAATATAGTCAAGTCTAATGGAAATGTGTTTTAATTTTGAACGCATTTGTTCATAAACCAACAGAAATATTGAAATGTTGATCTGATGACATCACTGTAGAACAAGCAGAGAATTAGGAAGCTATTACAGGTCAACCTGAGGGGGACTATAAATATCGGTTCCTCAAGGCTCCATCTTAGGACCTGTGTTGTCCAGTCTCTATATGTTGCCTCTGGGAAATATTATCAGACAACATGGGATTAATTTTCATAGCTATGCCGATGATACTCAGCTGTATATCTCTTTATCACCCAATGACATCACCCCAATCGATAAACTGGTTCATTGCATTGATCACATCAACTTGTGGATGTCATGCAATTTTTTTACGGCTGAACAAAGACAAGGTTTTAATCATCAGAGCAAAGGTCCAAAGGGAAACTCTGTACTCAAGCTTACAAACTCTTACCCAAAATGTCAAACCCCTTGCAAAAAATCTTGATGTGCTTCTGGACCCTGACCTTACTTTTGAATTTCACATAAGCAATACCACAAAAAAAATGCTTTTTATCACCTCAGAAATATTGTGAAAGTCCAACCATTCCATATTCCCATTCAAAGTGCAGCAGTGCGCGTACTAAATAAGACCAGTCGGAGAGCTCACATCTCACCTGTCCTGAAGTCGTTTCACCGACTGCCTTTTAGTTTTAGAATATAATTTAAGATATTTTTTATTAGTATTCAAATCTCTCAATAATCTTGCACCAGATTACCTATCAGACATGCTTTTAATTTATGCTCACTCAGATCCTCTGACACTGGCCTGTTAGTGATTCCCGGGGTGAGGACAAATACATATGAGGAGGCAGCAGTTAGTGTCGATGGTCCTCGCCTCTGGAATAGCCTGCCGGTTGAGCTGAGGGCTTCAAAATCTTTAAACACCTTTTAAAGGAAATCTTAAGACATACCTTTTTAACTTTGTATAAAATGTACATAAAATAAATTACAAAAATGCCATTTTATATATTGCCTCCTCTGCCATGTCACTTATTTTATATCACCTTCCCTTGTTTTAGCTGTTCTAAAAATTGTTGTATGTTTTATTGTGAAGCACTTTGTATTGCAACTTGGACCTGATAATGGCAGAATGGTACCAAATCTTTCTGCCAATTCATCAAGCGAATGTTGAGATATTTCATTGAACCAGTGAAAACCTGCTTGAACTGCCTGTGATGCATCAGGAATAGTCAAAGCCTTTGGAATCCTTCAAGCCAGGGCACGAGCATGGCTAAAAACCCAAGGGGTGCCCCGATACTTTAGAGGTTAAAGTACCGACATGAATTGCAATATCATTACTTTTGTCAGGGAACTGTGTTTCATTATAGAGTGAAACCCATTAATTCAACGTGTTGTGAATTCTTCATGGACAGAGACAATACGGTTACGACGCTCTTATCTTGAAACTTTATTTTGACGCCACGAACTGTTTCCGCTTCCGGTTGCGCTAATCGTATACAGTGAACCCTCGCTATAACGCGGTTCACCTTTCACGGTCTCGCTGCTTCACGGATTTGCATCGTGCATTGAAATCACATTACGACTATATGTAACGTAGATATATTTAATGTCCAGTTCTATCTATTTCAATTGTAAAATAAAGGTTACTACTTCACGGATTTCGCCTATCACGGTTTCTATTTGGAACGTAACCCCCGCGAAAAACGAGGGTTCACTGTATGCTACGCAGGACCGACAGTATGGTCAGATCGAGTCATTGATGATGTCATAGTACTGTAACTTTGGATTTATGTGGTAAAATGGTTCCGTTTATAACTATACTTATGTTCTTAAGTGCATTTAGTGTTCATAAGTGTTTGTTATGCAATTAGCCGTTCAAATAATAGCCCAACGTTGAGCTAAGTGGCTAATCTGGCTAGCGAGCCTGTATTCCTGTGAATGTGTATTAATGCTTAATTAAGGTTAACTGTTGCTGATAATTCGGTTCTGTAATTTGCTTTCTGTGTTTATTTCAGAAACTCCATCTGTCAATCATTCCATCTGTCAATACATCCATCTTTCAATCTGTCTCCAAGTTAAAATACTGTACGCCAAACTCAATACAGTAACATGTGGATCAATCAGATGTCTGTGTTCTCTGACTGGAACCCTGTAGTGGTCAATATTAATCTTTACACCAGTCTCTCAGGGGTTGAATCCCCAACACAACGATTTCCACAAGTGACAAGTGGTGGGAAAAATGTCCTCTTACCAGAAGTGGTCAGCCAGCTGCCTCGATCTGAGAGGGCTGAGAGGGTAGTGGAGAGAGAAACTGACAGCTCGACTACAGACAATGAACACTGAGTAGGTTGGTGAAGCCAATAACTGCAGATCTGAAACATGCAGCTCCAGAGCCAGAGATACCAGCAGGCAAAAGCACAAAGCTACGGGAGCAATAAGAATAGCATAGACAGACAAGAAACAATAGACATTATTTAATTTCCCCAATGTCTGGAATACTAGCATTGGTCTGCAAATGTAATAACTATTGCTGTGAAGTAAATGCAGTGAAAACTAGAGGAATATTAGTGTAAATATGATACGATTTGATACGATTGATCATACGATCTTATTACAGAGATTAGAAGATGTTACGAGGATTAAAGGAACTGCATTAGACTGGTTCAAATCCTACTTATCAGATAGATTCCAGTTTGATCATGTCAACAATGAGTCTTCCAGACAAACAAGAGTTAGTTATGGAGATCCACAAGGCTCAGTGTTAGGCCCAATACTTTTTACTTTGTACATGCTTCCATTAGGATATGTCATCAGGAAGCACTGCATCAACTTCCATTGTTATGCAGATGACACTCAGCTATCTTTCTATAAAACCAGATGAAACTAATCAGTTAGTAAAACTTGAAGCCTGTCTAAAAGACATAAAGGCCTGGATGACCAAAAACTTCCTGCTTCTAAATTCAGACAAAACGGAAGTTATTGTACTTGGTCCTAAACACCTCAGAAACTCTTTCTGTAATCACTTAGTTCCTCTAGATGATGTTGTCGAGGCCTCCAGCAAAACTGTGAGGAACCTTGGAGTCATCTTTGATGAGGATTTGTCCTTTAGACACCGTATAAAGCAAATCTCCAGAACTGCCTTCTTTCATCTACGTAATATTAATAAAATCAGGAAAATCCTTCCTCAGCGTGACGCAGAAAAACTCATTCATGTGTTTGTTACTTCTCGACTAGATTATTGTAATTCCTTGTTGTTAGGATGTCCGAATTATTCATTAAAAACCTGCAGCTGATCCAAAATGCTGCAGCAGGAGTACTGATGGGATTTATCAAGAGAGATCATATTTCTCCAGTTTTATCTTCTCTTCACTGGCTTCCTGTGAAATCAAGAATAGAATTTAAAATTCTCTTGATGACTTACAAAGCTCTACATGACCAGGCTCCATCATATCTTAGAGATCTTGTAGAACCATATAATCCTAGCAGAGCACTTCTCTCTCAGTACGCTGGTCTACTTGTGGTTCCCAGAGGTTTCCAGAAGTAGAATGGGAGGCGGAGCTTCAGTGTTCAGGCTCCTCCCCTGTGGAACCAGCTCCCAGTTTGTGTTGGAGGGGCAGAAACCCTCTCTAGCTTTAAGATTAGACTCAAAACGTTCCTTCTTGATAAAGCCTATAGTTAGGGCTGGCTCAGGTAGACCTGAACCAACCCTTAGTTATGTTGTTATAGGCCGAGGCTGCTGGGGGACCTCGTTACATGCTGAGCTTCTTTTCTTTCCTCCTCCTCTTTACTGACTCATACCTCACCATCTTCTTCTCTCCCATAGTTTCTTCTTATTATCTGTTGTCTCCATTCAGTTCCTTCACTCGTGTAGTTTCTGTTCTTTCTTTTCCAGATGTCCCGTCATGGAGCTGCATGTCTCTGCTCTGTGATTGTCGTCTCCACCAACAGTTCTTCTCTTCTCTTCTATCTCTATGCTGTCCTTTTCTCTCTCTGCTCTCCTCTCACCCCAACTGGTCGAGGCAGATGCTCCGCCCACCTCTGATCCTGGTTCTGTTAACAGATGCTCTGATCCTGGTCCTCTCCGTCTGATCCTGGTTCTGTTAACAGATGCCCCGCCCACCTCTGATCCTGGTTCTGTTAACAGATGCCCCGCCCACCTCTGATCCTGGTTCTGTTAACAGATGTTCTCCACCTCTGATCCTGGTTCTGTTGGAGGTTTCTTCCTGTTAGAGAGAGTTTTTCTTCCCTCTGTTGGAGGTTTTTCTCCCTTTAAAGAGGAGTTATTTCCCTCCTAGCTTATGTGGGATTTGTTGAATTGTTGAATTATTGAATTGTTGGTTTCTCTGTATAATATTGTAAAGTTTGCTGAAAAGACTTTGACATGTTAAGTGCCATGAAATAACCTGTGTTGTGATTTGGTGCTATAGAAATAAAGTTGAATTGAACTGGAAACAGACATGTAGGCCTCGTGTATATGCCAAGAATCTAGTCGCTGCTAACATTGCTGCCTCCTCTCATGCTTCCCTGACCAGTCCTGGTTCACCTCCATCCCAACTCACTGTTGATGATAGATTGCTAACAAACAAGCGATCAGGTCCGAGTTACATTTCAGACTTGTTTCTACGTTATGAGCCTCAGATCAGCCAGCAGAGTCCTGCCTAAGACAAAACGTTCAGCATTGAAACCCCCTGCCTGAGAATCAGTGACATCATTTAAGTCACTTGCTAAAACTTCAGACTTTTCAATAATTATAAATACAAATTTTTGTCTCTCTCTTGCCTATGTAAAGTTTAGTGGAGAACAGGGTCCAAAAGCAGAACACAGATCATGTTTAATAACTGTCTTTATTGAAAAGCTTAACAAGAGGACGGAGTCCAGGGGTGAGACAGGTGTCTCCAGTTGTTGCTGACTAACCGAGATAGCTGGCTAGTCAAGACTAGCGGGCCCGTGATGGAGTCACCAGGTGAGGCCCAGAACAGAGTCAGGTGGGTTTGGTCTGAGACCAGAGTTCAGTTCCCTGAGGAGCGAGGGACGGGTCTCGGCCCAGGGTCTTTGATGGGGTGAAGCCCAGAGAGCCAAGTCGAGACTCTGAGGACTGGCAGAGGGAGGGGAAGACAGTCAGGAGACCGACCACTGCGGGACAGGTGAGTAACCGACCATCAGAGGTGGACACCACATGACTGCAGGAGAGGATCCAGAGAATCGCGGCAGCGATCGGCAGGAAGCAGGTGACTTTCCAGAGGCAGATCAAAGGTTGAGGCGTCAGATCGCTAACAGCTGGCTGACAGGCTTGGTAGGTTCTCCGGACAGGGATCCTAACAGCCGCTGACATTTCTAACCTGCTTTTCTGTAAGTTTCTACTATTATACTGTATATATATATCTTTTTATATATATATATATATTTATTTCTGCTTTGGTTTAACTTGCTGCAGCCGTGTAATGTTTCAATTCTGTAAAAACATTATGAAACACTTTGTAATGTTGTTTTGAAAAGTTCTGTATAAATAAAGCTTTGTGTCTTCTCCACTGAAGGTTCTGAACTTCCATGTGTTGTGTGGCAGTGACGTTTACAGTCTCAGCGTCGCTGGGTGCGTGACGTGAATCACTGTGTGACGAATACAAAATCAACCTGCACAGAATCAGATATCCGACAGTGATCGGCTGCTCACTAGTGAAGACTGACCAGGTTAAATCTGTCGATTGCGGTCTGCAAAGACAGTGTTGATCATTGCTTATTTATTAGTGATTATTTCAGTAAAGAGAAAAATCATGTTCCTTTGGGTTGTTACCCCCAAATGTACTGGTTCTTCTTAGGAAGCTCTAGATTTAATCCCCACATAGGAGAAACATCCCTCAAAGTCAATGTAACTCTTGGTCATTAAACCAGCTGCACACTACATATCCAGCTGTAGATCTGTGGTTATACTTTAGTCCGTCATGGTCACATGCTTTTTTCTGAACCATCATTCTCTGCTTCAGTCTGTTCCTCCTGATCAGTATGCTTTACACCTGAGGCAGCGTTCATTTACTCCGCCTGCACTGTGCTCGCCACATTTCTCCACAACGGCCAGTTACATTACATTATATTTCATTTAGCTGATGCTTTTATCCAAAGCGACTTACAATAAGTGCATTTCAACCATGAGGGTACAAAACCCAGAACAACAAGACCAGTTATGGATCCATTCCTCATCTCTCCCACCTCCCCAGACTCCTCCTGCATTAGAAACTGTTGTCTTTGCTCATATTGTGATTGTTCATTAAAAAGCTGTGAGTGTCAGGCTCTGCTGGGACGTTTGTGATCTCAGGGATCTGTGTTATGTTCGCCCAGATTGTTCAGGGTCACTGCCAAACACAAACATTCTGTAATCAATGGTTGAATCTGATGCAAGTGTCCTGCCTGCAGTTTCACTGCAGCCACATCACTGTTGAGTAAATCTATCCACCCTTACGGACTATAGCTTGAATTGGAAGTATCATTTTGATTGAAAATATAATATGATAGCGAAATGTTGGCCAAATATTCTTTCCTCTGAGCAGCCATATCTCTAAATGACAACACTGAAATGTGTTCAAATCCAGTATGGGAGCTCCTCAATAGCATTTTTACCCCAGTATGAAGTAATTCATCTCCACAACCTATAACCATTTTCATAGTGAGAAGATTACTCAGAGCTATCTCCAAAGAGTGACAATATCAACATGGCTGGTGGTGGATTAAAATGTTTATGAGGCTCGTTCACCACCGTCTCCTCTGTCACCGAGGGCCAGCTTCCATATGTAAATGCCTCGCTCGCTCCTTCTCTCCCTGCCAGTAAACTTGATTAAAGTTCTGTACTGGGCCTCTACTGAGGGATTGCCCCAGTTCAGAGCAATGTTTAAACGGCAGCCGACGAACAATCTCACTCACCGCCGGAGTTAGGCAGCTCTGGTAAATTCATCACGTCGGCTGAATACAGATATCCGTCCCAAAACGAGGGAGCGCGGTTACGGTTGCTGGCACACTCGATCACACTGAGAGGAAAAGACCCGTGTCTCTATTTTTCTTCATCAATCAGTTGCAAATAAAAGACATCCATCACGTTGGTGGCAGTCCTCAGCAGATGACTAACTGCTGCCGTGATCATTAGCTCACGAAGCTGATGCCACTGAGGGCTTCGATAAGACTCACTGCTGGTTAGTCAGCTGGTCAACGTTTGGATGTGTAGCAGCTTTTTGATGCTGGCGGTTGAAGTGTGGTACTGTTTTAACCACAGCAGAAAAATATTGCCCCTCTGATCAAATTTGGTAGTCTCTTATTTTCATTAATGCTCCCTCAGTTTGTCACTTGAACTCTATCTGCTGTGAAAAATATCAACGTACTCAGAGAACAAAGACATTCAACACTGATAAGGTACTTGTTGCTGATGTTGCTAGAGACCAAACTTGAAGTCACTCAATAGTCATAACACACATGAGATCGCATTGAGTAAAACTAGCAGAAAGAAATAACAGAAAATATTGCTGTGTGTTTCCACATCAATAATTTTAGGTTTACAGTCTGGACCTACAGAGACCACCTGGCTGGACAGAAATAAAATCCTGTTCTCGATACAAACCTCACAAAATCAAGAAAGAAGTGTTGTTCGGACTGAATGCAAAACAAATGTTCACCTGTCGTTACTCGCGTGAGTACAGACGCTCAAGTTTAGTACTTTCAACTCGAACAGACATGAATTCACACACATTCACGTCTTGGCATTGACTTTGTACGTAATCACTCCGTAAGATAATTCTGTATCAGAATGTAAATAAACTTTGAGTTTCATTGTTTTGTAAAGATCAAGAAGATTGTCAACTTTACAGCCAATCAAGGAAAGTGAATCAAGAAAAAGTCCTCCTTACCTCCAGGTCTGCCCGCCAGCTTTATTCAGAGCTGTTCACTTCATCTCAGTTTCTACTGAACATCAAGAGCAGGTCTGATTGGCTTGAGCAAACAATGATTTTCTTTATTTTAACTGAACATGCCCATACATGCAGGGAAAAACTTTTTTAAATGAAAAATGCATTTAAATTAATTAATCAACGCTGCTACATCAGCACTGCCCTCCTGCTCTTGCACCTTGAGCTGCAGGCAATCTCTTACCCCTTAACATTAACATTAGTACAGGGCAGAGTCCAGAGGTTTTTCTGTGCACTTCGTCTTTGTGGGAAATCTCTGGTGGACCAATCAGTGTATCAGTAATGTTGACACCCAGCATCTTCTCCCACAAAACATTTTGAAAGATGGAAATCCATTGTTTTCTTGTTCCCTCACTCCGTTTCAAAGGCTTAAAATATTCCCTTCATGCTTATTTCATATTTAATCAAAAGCTCTCTGTCCAATACACACACACACACACACACACACACACACACACACACACACACACACACACACACACACACACACACACACACACACACACACACACACACACACACACACACACACACACGTATATATACACTTATATTTAGTGTGACACTACAAATAATATTACAAAATAAATGTAGGCATCATATAAATTTATATTTCTGTTATCTAGGCCTACTTCTGTATATATATTACATTAATTCCCCTAATTGATTGATTTATTTATTAATTTAGAAACTTATTTATTTCTATTTGCATTTTGCACCCTTTCACCAAACATATTTATTCCTGTATTTTCCTTTTATGTATTTTTGCATGTCTGCCTCTTCATACAAATGAGGGGTCTGTTATTAAAAGTGTGTCATGGGGTCAACTTATCACCTGTTGGTTAATCAACATCAGAGTGTTTGGATCAACTCTCAGTATTTGTGTTACTGCCATACTCGTGGTAATTGTTGGGAAAATTAAATTAAATTAAATTCAAGTTTATTTATAAAGCGCCAAATCACAACACAGGTTATTTCATGGCACTTAACACATTAAAGTCCTTACAGCAAGACTTTACAATATTATACGGAGAAACCAACAATTCAACAATTCCCACATAAGCTAGGAGGGAAAAACCTCCAACAGAGGGAAGAAAAACTCTCTTTAACAGGAAGAAACCTCCAACAGAACCAGGATCAGAGGTGAGCGGAGCATCTGTTAACAGAACCAGGATCAGAGGTGGGCGGAGCATCTGTTAACAGGACCAGGCTCAGAGGTGGAGAACATCTGTTAACAGAACCAGGCTCAGAGGTGGAGAACATCTGTTAACAGAACCAGGATCGGAGGTGGGCGGAGCATCTGTTAACAGAACCAGGCTCAGAGGTGGAGAACATCTGTTAACAGAACCAGGATCGGAGGTGGGCGGAGCATCTGTTAACAGAACCAGGCTCAGAGGTGGGCGGAGCCTCTGTTAACAGAACCAGGATCAGAGGTGGGCGGGGAATCTGTTAACAGAACCAGGCTCGGAGGTGGGCGGAGCATCTGTTAACAGAACCAGGATCAGAGGTGGGTGGAGCATCTGTTAACAGAACCAGGCTCAGAGGTGGGCGGGGAATCTGTTAACAGAACCAGGATCAGAGGTGGGTGGAGCATCTGTTAACAGAACCAGGCTCAGAGGTGGGCGGGGAATCTGTTAACAGAACCAGGCTCAGAGGTGGGCGGAGCATCTGTTAACAGAACCAGGATCAGAGGTGGGCGGAGCATCTATTAACAGAACCAGGATCAGAGGTGGGTGGAGCATCTGTTAATAGAACCAGACTCAGGGGTTTCTTCCTGTTAAAGAGAGTTTTTCTTCCCTCTGTTGGAGGTTTTTCTCCCTTAAAGAGGAGTTGTTTTTTTCCCTCTTAGCTTTTGTGGGAATTGTTGAATTGTTGGTTTCTCTGTATAATATTGTAAAGTTCCATTGTAAGGACTTTAATGTGCTAAGTGCCATGAAATAACGTGTGTCGTGATTTGGTGCTCTATAAATAAAATTGAATTGAATTGAATCGATTCATGCGTCCTTCACAAAGACAAATCTGCCCAATTTCAGCCTTGCTGAAGCCCCCCAGATCATCACCGATCCTCGACCACATTTCACAGGAGGTGTGAGACTCTGTGGCTTGTAGGCCTCTCCAGGTCTCCATCTAACCATTAGACCACCAGGTGTTGGGAGAAGCTGAACATTGGACTCATCAGAGAAGATGACCTTCCTCCAGTCCTCTGTGGTCCAATCCTTATGGTCTTCTTCAAACCTCAGCCTGGCTCTTCTTTGCTTCTCGGTGATGAAGGGCTTTTTTCTATCTTTGCAGGATTTCAGCCCCTAGGAGCCTGTTTCTAACCGTCCTCACCGTCCACTTCACTCCAGCTGCTGTCTGACGTTCTTTTTGGAGGTCACTTGATGTCATCCTACGTTTGTTGAGTGACAGTCGAATGAGTTGGTGGTGTCGTTTTGGTCCTCTGCAGCTTTGTTGTCCCTAATGTCTGCAGCTTTGTTGTCCCTAATGTCTGTAGCCTTGTTGTCCCTAATGTCTGTAGCCTTGTTGTCCCTAATGTCTATAGCTTTGTTGTCCCTAATGTCTGTAGCTTTGTTGTCCCTAATGCCTGTAGCTTTGTTGTCCCTAGTGTCTATACTTTTGTTGTCCCTAATGTCTATAGCTTTGTTGTCCCTAATGTCTGTAGCTTTGTTGTCCCTAATGCCTGTAGCTTTGTTGTCCCTAGTGTCTATACTTTTGTTGTCCCTAGTGTCTCTAGCTTTGTTGTCCCTAATGTATGTAGCCTTGTTGTCCCTAATGTCTATAGCTTTGTTGTCCCTAATGTATGTAGCTTTGTTGTCCATAATGTCTGTAGCTTTGTTCTCCCTAATGTCTGTAGCTTTGTTGTCCCTAGTGTCTATAGCTTTGTTGTCCCTAATGTCTGTAGCTTTGTTGTCCCTAATGTCTGTAGCTTTGTTGTCCCTAGTGTCTACACTTTTGTTGTCCCTAATGTCTGTAGCTTTGTTGTCCCTAATGCCTGTAGCTTTGTTGTCCCTAGTGTCTATACTTTTGTTGTCCGTAGTGTCTGTAGCTTTGTTGTCCCTAATGTCTGTAGCCTTGTTGTCCCTAATGTCTGTAGCTTTGTTGTCCCTAATGTTTGTAGCTTTGTTTTCCCTAATGTCTGTAGCTTTGTTTTCCCTAATGTCTGTAGCTTTGTTTTCCCTAATGTTTGTAGCTTTGTTGTCCATAATGTCTGTAGCTTTGTTGTCCCTAATGTCTGTAGCTTTGTTGTCCCTGATGTCTGCTGCTTGACCTCATTCTTATGAACCGTTGTCTTTGACATTTGAAGGATGGAAGCAGCCTGACGCTCACTGTACCCTTCTGCCAGTAAAACCAGAACTGAACTCTTCTTTTTTCACTCAAAACTTTTCTTTTTAACTCTTTTGATCAATAGTCACTTGTTTTATTCCAATTACTTTTGAGGTTCTACTAGCACTGTTTCTGCCATCCAGCTGGTCTTATTGCAAGAGGATAGTGATGACCACAGCAGTGATTTTTATACTTTTCTTCATTAAATAAGGTTTGGTTCAGGTGATCACCTAATCAGTACCTCATTAGGTAGAATTAGGTTAGTCTGTATTGGAATTCAACAGACTGGAATGGAATGGCTGCCGTAGAGATGCTGATTTAAAAAACATTTGAAGTGGTCTCTCAATATTTTTCCAGAGCTGTATATGTGTGTATGTGTGGGTCACATGTGAAGATATGTTTTAAATGTGTCTCCAAGAATTATTTAAATGACATGAATGACATTGTGCTAACAAAAGCTTTGCCCCAGAGCCTCTGTGTTTGTTGCCCTTCCTCCTTGAGGGTAGCATTGACTGTGTACAGTGCAGAAATATTCAGCTCATAGAGGAACCATCTGCTCAGCGCCTGGGAGCCGTTCCTCTGTCTTCCCTCAGCTCATCCACTAACCACAGAGCACATATGATGGCTGCTTCACCCTGCAGATATTCTGGATGTACCTTCACGGCTCGACGAGACTCGCTAACACAGATAGAAAGTGACTAAATGGTGATCACATGCATTAAGGTTTATCTAATTTGAAGCCCATTAGCTGAGAGCTGTGAAATGATCAGTCAACATTAGCATGAAGCGGAACTGTTGACAGATCATTATTAAACATCTCAGAGTATTTGTTCTGCTGATGTTGGCGGTAATGACTTGACTTGGAGTCACGAATATCTCTCATATTGCAGACAGCAGTACCCGCGGCCCAGGTCCCCAATTATTTCAATTCACTCCATCTGTATAAAGCAATCACAAGTAAGCTCTCCAACATCAGTTTGTGTGTGTTTGTCCAGTTTAATTTACTCAGATATCAAACGGCTTTCGTCAATAAAAATGTTCTCTCCTCACTGCTTCTCCAGGGCTCTTTTTATGACAGGATTAAATTGTCCAAACCACAATTAGGAGAAACTAATTTCCCTGGTGTGCATCTCTTTTCACTTCTTTTCCCATCTATCCCACAACTCCACATGAGCTAATTCAACCTCTCCATGCTCTCTTCCCACACTAACCGGAGCAAGTGGTAAAAAAATGACTGTCTTTTTCTATTCCGAAGAGATAAATCTCATTTTGCGGCACCAGCTGCAGAATCCCATCTACTTTGGCCCCACAAAGGATAATAGACTGGCTGAGAAGCATGAGGCATTTTACAGTTCCTGTGCCAGCTGCCCCTAATGCATTCAAAGTGATACAAACATCTCAATTGCATGCTTGTACGTTTCATTTACTGTTTACATTCATTTCGCAGGGTTCAGGCCGAGTCGGAGTGCCTCGCTGCTGCTGTGTAAAGTTTAGCCATGCTCATTTAACCACTGCATGTGTTTTTCCTTCACCGAAGAGACATGAAGTAATCCAGCTGCCTGCTGAGCTGCAGAGAGCCGGCCTGCCAAGTCTGAAATAGATACGAGAAGATACGGGTGGGCAAACACTGACAGACAGCGACATCAGTGCGAACTACCATCTGATGCACTTCATCATCTGGAGGCGGATCCAGTCCCTGGGAAGTGTTTGTGTTTTCTTTTTGTTTCAGACTGGGGAAGACTTGCTGAGGTTGGGTGTGAGCTGTAATCTATGTACTGACAATAAGGAAGATCCAGGTCCTGGAGGCCACCAGGAAACCACCAAGACTCAGGAGTCATGAGGAGGCAGTCAAAGAGACCAGCAGCAACATGCCAACACAGCAGTATCACATTTAACTCTGATCTTTACTGCATGTAACCTCCAATCACATATGGATACAAATGATCAGCTGGAGAGGAAAAGAAGTTGATCCTTTTTGTTAGAATTTTGTTGAAAAATTTGAAAAGTCCTGCAAGCTATTTTTTCTACCTGAAAAAACTTCAGTCAGTAACAGTTCTTCAACTGTGAGGCCAAAATTAACAATATTTGGTTTTATAAATAACAAACACTTGAGAGAAGCTGAAGGGAAAGGTGGGGGTGTATTAAAATGTACAAATTAAAAAAATATAAACTCACTACTTATGGGACTATCCACTGCAGTGTGTCAAAAATCATCATCCATCTGCTTACTATTCTAGATGTATCTTGTTTGTAAGGTGCATATGGCAGGAGGAGAGTCCACACTAAGACATGTAGCACAGTCACAGCTGTAGTGAGTCGGGGCGCTGCAGCAACCACCACCATGTTGTTATTGTTGTTGTTGTTTTCTGTGTCTCTCTTGCCCCAGTTTTTGTCATCTGTAATATTTTTATTTTTAATAACTTTGATTAACAACAATGATGAAGAGCAATGTGCTCCAAGGCACACTGATGTTGTGGTGTTAATAAATAAAGTGATGTTGAGGTGTTAATAAATAAAGTGATGTTTTGGTGTTAATAAATAAAGTGATGCTGTGGTGTAAACAAATAAACTGTTGTGTGTTAATAAATAAAATGTTGTTGTGTTAATAAATAAACTGTTGTGTGTTAATAAATAGAATGTTTTTGTGTTAATAAATAAACTATTGTGGTGTTAATAAATAAACTGATGTTGTTGTGTTAATAAAGTAAGTGATGTTGTGGTGTTAATAAATAAACTGATGTGTTAATAAATTAAGTGATGTTGTGTTAATAAATAAATAAACGGATATTGTGGTGTTAATAAATAAAGTTATGTTGTGTTGTTAATAAATACACTGATGCTGTGTGTTAATAAATAAACTGATGTTTAGCAAGAGAGATCATAGTTCTCCTGTTTAGCTTCTCTTCGCCAGGTTCCTGTTAAACCAAGAATATAATTTATAATTCTCTTGTTGACTTAAAAAGTTCTTCATGACCAGGTTCCATCTGATCTCAGAGCTCTTATAGAACCACATCATCCTGACAGAGATCTTATAGAACCACATCATCCTGACAGAGATCTTATAGAACCACATCATCCTGACAGAGATCTTATAGAACTACATCAACCTGACAGATCTTATATAACCACATCATCCTGACAGAGATCTTATATAACCACATCATCCTGACAGAGATCTTATAGAACCACATCATCCTGACAGATCTTATAGAACCACATCATCCTGACAGATCTTATAGAACCACATCATCCTGATAGATCTTATAGAACCACATCATCCTGATAGATCTTATAGAACCACATCATCCTGACAGATCTTATAGAACCACATCATCCTGACAGATCTTATAGAACCACATCATCCTGACAGATCTTATAGAACTACTACAGCCATCAATTTGGCAGAGGACCATATCGCGGTCCACCCCTGCGGACAGGAAGACGGTGGTCGCTCGCGGGTTCCGCTCGGCTGATTTCTGCCCCTCGGAGGAAGTTCCAGCCCCAGCTCCCGGCTTGGCCACTGTGAGCGCCACGGCCTCCCCCTCTCCCTCACAACTTGTCTCAGCAGGTCCCAGCAGCTACAGGCACCTTTCCCAACCTACAGGGGGCACCTCAGAAGTTAAGGCAGGAGTGTTGGAGGTGTGGGCAGCCCGGGCACTGCTAAAAGGAGTATCCACTCATGGACATAGGCCAGGTGATATGGGATGCCAGCCCTCCAACCCCCTCCCCCGGTCCAGGGGCGACATACCGCGTTCCGGTAAGGATCCAGGGGGGTGTACATCAGACAATGGTGGATTCGGGTTGTACACAGTCTATGATTCACCAGAGCCTGGTTCGGCCCGGGGCATTGGTGGAGGCATTGTGGGTGAAGATTAGGTGTGTGCATGGGGATGTTCACGAGTATCCCGTAGTATCAGTGGAAATTAGATACTTGGGGAAAAAGCATAGCATAAAGGTTGTGGTTAGCTCCCACCTTACGCACCCCCTAATCTTGAGAACAGATTGGCCCGGGTTTCATAAATTAATGGGGGAGTGTGCGGGGGTGCGTTCACGGCAGACAGGGTCATGCGATATGTGTGCTGTGCTCAGTGGTGACGTGAGGTTGTCCGACACTGCAGACGGGGAGGGGGAACCAGCGGAGCCTCCTGTGGAGACTCCACCGGTTCCCGAATTACACTCCGTGGAGGATTTTCCACTTGAGCAGTCTCGTGATGACACTCTACGCTTTGCCTTTGACCAAGTGATAAAAATTGATGGTCAGCTGGTGCGCCCTGATGCAGCACTGTCATATCTACACTTCTCATTGATTAGGGACAGACTGTATAGAGTGAGTCGTGACACTCAAACAGGAAAACACCCAATTGTTGGTGCCGAAACTATCACTATAGCCTGATGGCTGGCCACATGGGATACGCTAAAACACTGGACCGGATAATGACCCGATTTTATTGACCGGGGATCCGGGGGGATGTGCGCCATTGGTGTGCATCCTGCCTGGAGTGTCAACTGGTAAACCAGCCCGCCATTCATAGGGCACCTTTGCGTCCTCTACCATTAATGGAGGTCCCATTTGAACGTATTGGCATGGACCTCATCGGGCCATTTCACCGGAGTGCACGCGGATATTGCTTTGTGTTAGTTCTGGTGGATTATGCAACACAATATCCCGAGGCAGTGCCATTGCGCAACATTTCTGCAAAGAGTGTCGCGCAGGCTCTGTTTCAGGTCATCTCCTGAGTCATAATCCCGAAAGAGATTCTGACTGACCAGGGCACCTCGTTCATGTCACGAACACTGAGACAACGTTATGGATTACTGGGCATTAAGTCTATTCGGACCGGTGTGTACCACCCACAGACTGACGGTCTTGTGGAGCGTCTGAATAAGACTTTAAAGTCCATGATCCATAAATGTATCCATGAAGATGAACGTAATTGGGATAAATGGCTTGATCCTCTATTGTTTGCAGTGCGGGAGGTCCCCCAGGCCTCGACGGGATTTTCTCCCTTTGAACTGCTGTTTGGCAGGAAACCACGAGGGGTGCTCGACCTGCTTAAAGAAAACTGGGAGGAAGGTCCGAGCCCCGGGAAAAACGAAATTCAATACGTCCTGGACCTGCGAGCAAAAGTCCACACACTGGGTCAGATGTCACGGGATAATTTGCTCCAGGCCCAGGAGCGTCAACAATGACTGTACAACAGAGGGGCCAAGCTGAGGCAATTCACACCGGGAGAAAAGGTATTTGTATTGCTTCCTTCTTCCAGCTCGAAACTCCTCGCCAAGTGGCAAGGACCCTTTGTGGTCACACGGTGAGTAGAGGACGTCGACTATGAGGTGGTGCGATCTGACAGGGGCGGAGCTACACAGCTCTACCACCTCAACCTCTTAAAAGCACGGAGAGAGGCGGAGTCTGTTTCTCTGGTGTCAGCGGTATCTGAGAGAGGAGCTGGGGTCAGAGGTTCCAAAGTCCACCAATCCTGCCTCGCTCCCTTTCGACGCCCATCTCTCCGGGACCCAGAGAACAGACGTTGCCCAGTTGCAGAAGCAGTTTGCTGATGTGTTCTCCCTCCTGCCAGGGCGCACGAACCTCATAGTGGACAACATTGAGACGTCTCCGGGCGTGACGGTGCGGTCGCGACCCTACAGTTTACCTGAACACAAGAGAAAAGTTGTTCAGAGGGAATTGGCTGCTATGCTGGAGATGGGAGTAACAGAAGAGTCCAACAGTGCCTGGTGTAGCCCCATTGTTCTTGTTGTCAAGAAAGATGGATCTATACGGTTCTGTGTGGACTATCGCAGGGTGAATGATGTGTCACGATTTGATGCGTACCCAATGCCCCGGGTCGACAAACTCCTGGACCAGCTGGGCACTGCACGTTTCTTCATGACACTGGATTTAACCAAGAGCTACTGGCAGATTCCTCTCTCGCCAGAGTCCAAGGAGAAAACGGCCTTCTCTACCCCATTTGGATTGTACCAATTCACCACACTTCCCTTTGGGTTGTTCGGTGCCCCCAACTAGTAGGTTAGGCTGGATGGCTTCCCGGCCTAAGTCGGGCGGTGGGGGTATGTAATGGTGGGGCGTGGTTTGTCTCAGTTGCAGGAGGGACTGATTGGGGGAGTGGCTCAGAGAACGATGCCTGAGAGGCTTCATTGGTCACAGCTGAAACTGATCCCTGATTGTCCCTCTCTGGCTTGATAAAAGGGAGTCGAGAACACCAGATGAGAGAGAGGACATGGAGTAGCAGGTTGGCTATGAGACAGGGAATGACACAGAAATTGTGGATGTATGTTGGTGGTGTAATAAAACACCTTCAGCTGACTATTGTCGTTCGTACTGTGAGAACCCACCCGTGGTAAGAAGATACATGTCACACGTGTTTACGTTTGTGACGGGGTTCAACCTCAGCCCTCAGATAACAAACAAAAAATGGCGTAGTCATAGGTAGTAATGGTGCAATTTATTGTGTGTCTCCCAAAAGTGCAGATTTGTGGCATAAAATATATTTACAAGTAGAAAACCGGTACCAAAAGCAACAAAAATGTTTGCAAAACAAAACAAAACAACAAATAAATCGACCGAAAGGTTTACACAAGTCAAACATGTCTTAATCAAAATGGCTGTTACCTTCTCCGTAACTCTGCCCACACTCCCCTCCATCCTAAGGAGGCCCCTTTAAATATAATAAGCCCTTCCCATCAGGTTAATTGACAAAAATCAAATATACAATGCAGCCAAACTCTAAACCCACAGGTTATAGTTTGTCTGCTTACTGCAGAACCCAAAACAGGAAAACAAAATAAACTTTTCCTTCATGGAGCCCAACAACTAGCTCACAGATAAACCTGTCTGTTATGATTAAAACTATATTTTTAATAACAGGGATCGTCTCGGAATAATCACGTCATACAATCGCGTATCGCTACAGGCGTATTAAACACCTGGTTGGCCGCTGCCTCAGTTTGAACATGAAGCCCCGGGACCAGTCTGAGAGGAGTGTTGCCCTGCAGGAAGTTGACCAGCAGTGTAAAGTTATACTACATGCATCAAGTGTGCACCCCTGATCATTTCCTGGCAGCCAAATAACCGTGAAGATTCCCGGGTCCCAACGTAGTAATCGGCACGTAGTGTGAATGAACCGCGGGTGTGTGTGTCGCAGTGCTCCCCATTCAGTCAGTGACGGGCCGCTCCGTCCAGCGTTCTAGAAGTTTGCCATCCCATGTGTCGATGTTGTAAATCTGCTGGGTTGCCTGATTATACGCATTATATACTGCATGTATGTGTCCTGGAGGAGGGGTCAGGAAATGTTGATTCCCTCATATTCCAGTGAACACGGTCCTATTGCTCCGTCTTCTGCACGGCTTCATCTCCCAGCGTGAGCGTGTCAGAAGCGTTTTGTCTGCCCGTTTCCTCTTCCTTCCGGTTTCATTTTCTGTTCTTCTATCAGGTAAACGTTGTTAAACGGCTTCTTTTTTGTCCGTTGTGTTCATTGTTGTCATTTCGTGCTGCAGCCTGCAGACAAAGTTAAACAGCTGCTGAGTTTTAGTCATTAAAAACATGAATCCTCCCGTTTATTGTGGAACTATTTGTGTCTGTAGCAGGAGAACGAATTACTTGTCCAAACTGAAAGACCGCGGGGGTCGACGCTGATGGAGTGATGGGTTTTATGATCAAAAGTTTGCGCATGGGTGTTTTATTTTGAAAAGTGACCGGAATTTTATTTTATTTTTCTCTACCCATTTCCTGCCTGGCAGATCTGCTCTGTTCAGCTGAGACGGACCGAAACAAGTGGAGAATAGCCTTTTCTGCTTTCACATCTTGTAGCCGAGTTTTTTACACCAATGAGTGCAAATGAGATTTGTTCAAAACGGACTTTTGAACACAACCATCATCATTTATGTCTGGACTTTCTCCTGCATTGATGTTCATTGTCAGACAAAACCAGCTCCACACTCAGTGAGAGTTTGGACTGCTTTGCAAGCTGAGACAATGAGCGAGCGAAGAAACAGCTTCACTTCAGAGATACATTTCAACAACAACAGGGTCGGCGGCACAACATCCTCACAACAGTTTGCGGGCCAAGACGAAGTGTGTTTTCTACAGAAGATGAAAAGCTGCCCATGTTTCCTCCTACAATAACGGATTGATTATTTATGAGAACAACAGTTTATTCTCTGGTGCTTTCTGCCAAACTCAGTGCGTTCACTGGCTTCCGCCGAGAGGAGTCCCCAGATCTTCACCTCCTGCTTTGTGTTTGTGTTTACTGCTCGTCGTGCCCTCTCGAGGGCTCCTGCCAGAGAGAAGAGTTTGGATTGTTTTCTGCCAGCCTCAGCAGTCACTCTTCTCCTGGCTAATTAAAAATCATCCTTAGCTTCACCCACTCACAGGTAGCTGAGCTGGAGCTGCTCATGACTGCCGACACCCGGGTCTGTTCACTGAGATAAAAAATAAACTTTGACAAATCATGGTCAAATTTAAATCAACAAAGCAGCAGGTTTTTATTTTTTTATTTTAAAGATTGCTTGTTTTATTATAAGCTGCTACAATAAATGGAACCTACTAATATAACACACCACATGACCTTCTTTTTTTCATTTTATTTTATATTTTTAATAGAGAGAAATATAACATACAATATGGTCTGTACATTCAAGGTTGACCTGGAAGCGTCTTTTCATTTTTCATGTTTATTTTTCCTCTCATACAAACTGAACTACATCATGTAATGTGCCACTGAAATAAATACAAAGAAATTGAATTAAACATGTCATTTATAACTGAACAATAACAGCACATTTGTGCAGTTGAGATTGATACCAAATTGTTATGGGAATATAAAATTAACTAAATTAAATTTAACATTACAAATGTTTCTCTAATAAACCCTGCAAAGGGTCTACAAATGCATATGTAAGCTTTCTAACACAACAATTACTTTGATAGTAGCACTAATTGATATTTTTTGCTTCTTTAAAGCTTATTTAATTTTGATATACCCCTTTTCAAAAATGTTTTCTTGTCCTACTGACATAAAATGCACTGTTAAGTAAACATTAGTTTGGAGGTGTAATATATGTATTTTACATCCTATTTATTCATTTGTTTTTTCCCATCGATATGAAGCCCACTTTGTATCCATTTCATGCAGTTAGACTACATTTATTCAATAATGATGCATTTCTCATATTTGTGCAATTCATCATTCAGTATGCCATTATGCATAACTACGATATCCAATTTCCAGTAACGAGGTTCTGATACACTTAATCCTTGTCCACGACAAAGTGGATCGATAAACATCATATGACACGTCTTCAGTATCTCAGTGTAGTCCAGCTCTCCTCCAGAGCCTGCGAGGATCCAATTTTTCTTCTTTCTGCGGGGGCTGAGGAGGGATTTCTGCAGCCAGTGTAGCCGTAGGCATGCTTTCAGGGGCTTTGGGCTCAGGCTTTGATGCAAGCTGTGAGGGCCTGACCACTGCAGCCTCCTAGATGTGTGAGTGTGTGTCTCAGACAGGTCTGCGAACGTGATCGTGATGCCGATGCACATACAAATCCCTAAATGTTTCTCACAAGGCTTTTTCTAAACAGTCATGCGTCGTATGTTCTTGTCAGAGATGTCTCACGGTGGAGCTCACGGACTGATATTCAGCGTGAGGGTGTCTCACATTTGTCTGCTTGATAGATGGTGTCAACAACAACAGGCTTAATTCTCCGGAGACTGATGTGTAAGTAGTTGATTCTTTCCCCTCCTCGATGTAGACCTTCACTTCTCTTAATTTCCCCTCTTCAGTCTCCTCCTTCATCCTGAACACTTCTTACAGTAAACACAATCCGCCCCTCTCCTTCCATCTCTTTACCTTTGGCTCTGATTTTTCTGCTCTCAGATTTGACAGATTTTCATTAAGTTGCACTTGGCAGGTGTGCATCTACAGCATGCTGCGGATTGTTTTCAGCCAATGAGGGAGCAGCAGGGTGACTGTAGAGGGACGCCTCCTCCAATGTGTGGATAACTGTACCGGTCCAGATAATAGAAGTCCCCACGATGTGTTCTCTCCAGGAGGACATCATGTACTGTACCACATGAATAATAAAACTCCCTGGCAGATGTTCAGCTCACTGCAGAGCTTTGTATGAACAGGAGAAATAAATTCTCCTTTCTAATCAGAGTTTTTGGTTTACACTTTTTTTGTGACCCAAATAACATCATCTAAATGTGCATTTAGAACAGGGTTGTAATGAAGTCCATACTAATTAAATTGCTGTGAAAGAGCTTTGACAAACTGACATTTGTGTCCATTATGACTTCATTACAATCACCTTCTCCACTGGAGAGATTCAGAAAATTAGGACTCCATGCAGAGTCCACGTTTAGGGCAAAGGTTGTGAGCCTATTTATAATGGAGATCGTCACCGTCACTTGACTTTGAGACCAAATCAGTGTTAACACAGGAACTTGTCACCTCTGAAGCTCCTATTCTTATGTGGGTGGTGGTTGAATGGATCCAAATGCGCACACACAGCAGAGGACTTGATGTAGCAGGTTTATTTTCCACACAGAACTGGAGAATAGTCGTTGGTATTATGCACGAGTACAGAAGAAGGTCCAGAATGGCTGTAAGCCAACAACATTCTCTACCGACCCGGGATCGGGGCAAGAACTCTGACAGAGTCCAGAGGTGGAGACCTGAGACCGGTGCAGGTGGGTGAGAGCGTCCCCGTAATTCTCACCAGAAATGAGGTAGGCGGGTCCAAGCCAGCTAGTGAGCACATCTCCGCGCTCCACACCGGACAGCGTGGGTTCGGGCGGAACTGCAGCGGCGGAAGGCAGTCAGGTGGTCTCCGAGGACCAACGCTGAGCAGAGGGGCTGGATACCAGGTGATCTCCGTGGACCGACGCAGGACAGCGGGCCGTACCAAGACACGTCAACTGGTGATCTCCGAGGATCGACACTGGATGGCAGGTACGTACCACAGAGTAGCAGGCAGGAGACATACAGGGTCAGAACCGAGAGTGAAGGAACCAGCAAACAGACTTACTGAACTGCAGCCTGGTATCAGGTGAGATGATCAGACGGACTGAAGCAGGTGGAGTGCAGAACCGATGTTCATATACTGCCAGGTGGTGATCACTGGAATGAGAACCAGCTGTGCCAGCTGAAAGAGGTGTGGTAGTGGGAGGAGTCTGGAGGCAGGCAGTGGACGAATCCACACCCTCCAGACAGACCAGAATACATGACAGACAAAAACAAACAGGGTAAATGAACCCCGTCACTGTGGTAACCACCATCTGGTTCTGTTTTATGGCATGGAAACTGAAAATGTAATAGTATTTCCTCAAAACCCTGTTTTGTCAGACCACTTCTTATTAACATCTGAAGTTACAATAATGGACGACACAGCATGTGGGAATAAATCCCACTACAGTAGATGTTTGTCAGATGATGTCGTGGCCAAGTTTAAGGAAGCAGTTACATGTTTATCCTCTTCGATGCCGTGTGTTAAAGCAGTGGAAGACATCTACGTTGATCTTAGTCCCACACAAGTGGATCATCTGGTAGAAAACACTGCAGTATCTCTGCTACAACTCTAGATGATGTCGCCCCTCTGAAGAAGAGAGTCATGAACCAGAGGAAGTTGTCTCCGTGGTACAACTCAGAACTACGCTCTGCTAGGCAGCGACTAGAAAGATGGAAAGGAAATGGAGTTCCACTAATTTAGAAGAATTTCACCTGCCTGGAAGGAGAGTCTAATATTATATAAGAAAGCTCTTCGTAAGGCCAGAACTTTATATTATTCATCATTAATAGAGGACAACAAGAACAACCCCAGGTTTCTTTTCATCACTGTAGCAGGCTGACAAAGAGTCCCAGTTCTGTTGAGTCCTCTATTCCTTCAGCTCTCAGCAGTAATGACTTCATTAACTTCTTTACTAATAAAATTCTTACTATCAGGGAGAGAATCAGGCCGACCCTTCCTGACACCATCACTGATGTGATGTTAAGCACAGCAGCCCTGAAAGCAACTGTAGGACCAGATGTAAACTTGGAACATTTCTCTCCTGTTGAGCTCTCTGAGTTAACTAGAATTATTTCTTCATCTGGATCCTCTAGCTGTCTGTTAGATCTCATCACAACTAAACTTTTTAAGGAAGTCTTCCCTTTAATTAATACTTCCATATTAGATCAGATCAACCTATCTATTGTAACCGGCTATGTACCGCAGGCTTTTAAAGTGGCTGTAATTAAACCTTTACTTAAAAAGACGACTCTTGATCAGCTGTTTTAGGAAACTACAGACCAATTTACAACCTGACGTTTATTTCTAAAATCCTTGAAAAAGTTGACCACGCCCCTCACCAGTCCCAGCAGCTGCAGCCACTCACCCCGGATCACCACCTGCAGGTGTGCTGCATCTCCCTGGTCACCTCCCCGGACTATATGCACCCTGCCCCTGCACTCCTCTGGTTGTCGGTTCATTAGTTAGTCACCCGTCCGTCCTCCGTCCATTCTCCGTCCGTCCTGTTCCCGTTCCCCCGGCTCCATTTCCACCTGTGGAGCTACCTGTTGGAGTCACCAGTCGGTAGTGATGGTGAGATGAAGCCTCATGAGGCATCGAACCACTTCAGCCAATTGGTTCGAGAAAGGGTTCATTACTCGAAGCTTCATGTACACACGAAACCACCTACTGGCCAAGTGTATAATGACAGGCAGCTGTATCTGAACCACATGTGATGCATTGAATGTTTGTGTCTGTTATGGCTGTTGGGAATGACTATGAATTACAAAAATGTATGACCAAATAATTTCTGTACATAAATTATCACATATGTGCATAATAAAATATCTTTTGAATGTATTCTGTGTGTGTACATTTTCCCAAAATGGTAGTATCATATGATATGGCAGGTTGTGTAATCATGTTTTTCTGTCACTTTAGGAAAATGGCATGGGCTTAAGCAGGCAGAGGACAGTGGAAGTGCTTGTGGAACTAGGAAGAGGGGACTGAATATGCTTGTGTAACTTGGACAATGATGTACAGGACAGGGGACATTTTATTCATTTTTATTCAGAAATAACAGTTTCTCAACAGTTTTTGGTTTTATGGATGTCCACATGTCCGAAGTAAGGCTGACAGCAGCAGCCTTTTCCACTTTAGCCTTAGCCTTCTCCTTAGCTGACTCATACTTGGCCTCCACCATGGCCTTCAGAGCCTAAAGGAAAAAATATATAGTGCTGAACTGTGAGACACAATAAAGTACTCATTTGTTTCATGCATGCACCCATACATACCTGCCTTGTAGGGAGGACATAATTAGGATCCAGTTTGGACACAAATGCCCTGAATCCAACATCATCCACAATACTGAAGGGCTGTGTGTCCTTCACTATCATGGAGATGAGGGCTTCATCCAGCTCTGGTTTTCTGGTGGCTGGTTAAAAGAGAATAAATACAGTGTCTGTTACCTGTCTTTATTTGCACAATAAACAAAAGTGAACAGGGAAAAATTGTGATGGTGCATTTGTAATATTGTAATGACTTACCTTGGCTGGGTGAAGCTCCAGTTTCCTCCTTATTCTCATGCAAGGCACGGTAACGCCTCAGCATGGATGAGGTGTTGTTATTGTACCCCAACTCCTTGGAGCACAATAAACACCTCACCTTTGAATTAAATAAGAAACTGTGGAAAATACAGTTCTTGATAAGCAAACCTAATGTGTCTGAAATAGAGTTAGATTTACCTTATTAGGAGTTATCAAATCAAAGTGTTCCCATACAGGGGAAATCCTCTTCTTCCCAGCTGGCTCCATCTTATCACCTCCTTCTCTCCTCACTCTCCTAAATCTCCAAACTATCTCTCTCTCTCTCTCTCTCTCTCTCTCTCTCTCTCTCTCTAAACTCTCCAAACTATCCAAACTCTCAACTGACCCCAACTCTCCACCAACAACCCACATTTTGAACGGAGCCTGAGGGGTTTATATTGCCGTCAAACCTCCCGGCAACACCTGAACCACTTCCCGAAGCAGTCACGTGGTACAGCCGGCAGCGAGGCTTCGGACGTCATCATTTTTGGCTCCTCCCCTAAATGAAGCAAGCTTCGACACACGCTTCGAGGAAACGCCCCCTCCATTACTCGACACACGCTTCGAAGCGTCGGCACACCTCGTAACATCACTACCAGTCGGTGGAGTTGCCCTCCCGACTCGGAGGATTATAGACTCTGTTTTTTCCAGCGTTCCTGTCCGCTGGTCTGCCGGCTGTCCTGCCAGCCGTGTCTCCCTGGATCAGTCAGTTGAGTTGCCCTCCCGACTTGGAAGCAAATGGACACTGTCGGTGCCACCTTTTGGTTTGTTTGTTTGTTTTTGGTTATCGAAATGAAGACCCGAGTCTGTGAGCCTGCATTTGGGTCCTGGTAAAACACCACCTCATAACAGAATGAACCGACCAATGAAGGACCCAGCGGCCACAGACTTGGGGCCGAGGTACATGACTTTATTTAAATATTTTGCCAGTCAGGCCCGCCGGAATGATCCTGTTTCCGCTGAACCCAGGACTGGGTTTGAGGGAACCCGCCTGGCCTTCTGGGACCCCCCCAGAGGGAGGCGACGCCAGGGTCACCGGCCATCCGGTCCTGCTACGCCCCTGGTCTCTGGACATGTAGCCGTCAGTTGCCACGAGCGAGCCTACAGCCCCGTCAGTCGCCACTACGGACTCTCGACCCCCGCAGCGCCGGCGAGCGATCCAGACGCCATTCGGGACGAGGAGTTGGTCCGCAGGATCATGCAGGCCCTGCCTCCAGCTGTGGCCAACGATCCAGACGCCATCCGGGCCAGGGAGATGGCCCGCAGGGTCCTGCAGTGTGGCCTACGCAGCAGTAGCACTGCTCCTCCATTTCCTGTTGCTGGACGGGTCGTCGACGTCCTGTCTCCAGCTCCTGCATCCTCCAGGTCCCCCGAACCTGTCCCGCCCTGTGGCCGTCCTCCGGAGCGGTCATCCCAGTCCGTCCCGCCCCGTGGCCGTCCTCCGGAGTGGTCACCCCAGGCCATCCTGCCCCAAACACCAAACTCATAACAAATACTTCCATATTAGATCAGATCAACCTATCTATTGTAACCGGCTATGTACCGCAGGCTTTTAAAGTGGCTGTAATTAAACCTTTACTTAAAAAGCAGACTCTTGATCAGCTGTTTTAGGAAACTACAGACCAATTTACACCCTGACGTTTATTTCTAAAATCCTGGAAAAGTGTTTCAAATCAACTTTTTGATCATTTACAAAGGAATGATCTGTTTGAAGATGTTCAGTCTTTAGAGTTCATCATAGCACAGAAACAGCTCTGGTGAAAGTTATTAACAACCATTTATTAGCCTCAGATAATGGACTCGTCTCTGTACTTGTTCTTCTGGACCTCAGTGCTGCTTTTGATACGATTGATCATACAATATTATTACAGAGATTAAAAGACGTTACGAGGATTAAAGGAACTGCATTAGATTGGTTCAAATCCTACTTATCAGATAGATTCCAGTTTGATCATGTCAACAATGAGTCTTCCAGACAAACAAGAGTTAGTTATGGAGATCCACAAGGCTCAGTGTTAGGCCCAATACTTTTTACTTTGTACATGCTTCCATTAGGAGATGTCATCAGGAAGCACTGCATCAACTTCCATTGTTATGCAGATGACACTCAGCTATCTTTCTATAAAACCAGATGAAACTAATCAGTTAGTAAAACTTGAAGCCTGTCTAAAAGACATAAAGGCCTGGATGACCAAAAACGTCCTGCTTCTAAATTCAGACAAAACAGAAGTTCTTGTACTTGGTCCTAAACATCTCAGAAACTCTTTCTGTAATCACTTAGTTCCTCTAGATGATGTTGTCGAGGCCTCCAGCAAAACAGTGAGGAACCTTGGAGTCATCTTTGATGAGGATTTGTCCTTTAGACACCAGATAAAGCAAATCTCCAGAACTGCCTTCTTTCATCTACGTAATATTAATAAAATCAGGAAAATACTTCCTCAGCGTGACGCAGAAAAACTCATTCATGTGTTTGTTACTTCTAGACTAGATTATTGTAATTCCTTGTTGTTAGGATGTCCGAATTACTCATTAAAAACCTGCAGCTGATCCAAAATGCTGCAGTAAGAGTACTGACGGGATTTATCAAGAGAGATCATATTTCTCCAGTTTTAGCTTCTCTTCACTGGCTTCCTGTGAAATCAAGAATAGAATTTAAAATTCTCTTGATGACTTACAAAGCTCTACATGACCAGGCTCCATCATATCTTGGAGATCTTATAGAACCATATAATCCGAGCAGAGCACTTCTCTCTCAGTACGCTGGTCTACTTGTGGTTCCCAGAGGTTCCAGAAGTAGAATGGGAGGCGGAGCTTCAGTTTTCAGGCTCCTCCCCTGTGGAACCAGCTCCCAGTTTGTGTTGGAGGGGCAGAAACCCTCTCCATCTTTAAGATTAGACTCAAAACGTTCCTTCTTGATAAAGCCTATAGTTAGGGCTGGCTCAGGTAGACCTGAACCAACCCTTAGTTATGCTGTTATAGGCCGAGGCTGCTGGAGGACCCCGTTACATGCTGAGCTTCTTTTCTTTCCTCCTCCTCTTTAACTGACTCATACCTCACCATCTTTTTCCCTCCCATAGTTTCTTCTTATTATCTGTTGTCTCCATTCAGTTCCTTCGCTCGTGTAGTTTCTGTTCTTTCTTTTCCAGATGTCCCGTCATGGAGCTGCATGTCTCTGCTCTGTGATTGTCGTCTCCACCAACAGTTCTTCTCTTGCATATCTATGCTGTCCTTTTCTCTCTCTGCTCTCCTCTCACCCCAACCGGTCGAGGCAGATGGCCGCCCACCTCTGAGTCTGGTTCTGTTAACAGATGCTCCGCCCACCTCTGATCCTGGTTCTGTTAACAGATGCTCCGCCCACCTCTGAGTCTGGTTCTGTTAACAGATGCTCCGCCCACCTCTGAGTCTGGTTCTGTTAACAGATGTTCTCCACCTCTGATCCTGGTTCTGTTGAAGGTTTCTTCCTGTTAAAGAGAGTTTTTCTTCCCTCTGTTGGAGGTTTTTCTCCCTTTAAAGAGGAGTTTTTCCCACCTAGCTTGTGTGGGAATTGTTGAATTGTTGGTTTCTCTGTATAATATTGTAAAGTCTTGCTTTAAGGAATTTAATGTGTTAAGTGCCATGAAATAACCTATGTTGTGATTTTGTGCTCTATAAATAAAATTGAATTGAAGACAGGAAACATGAGGAGAAGGGTGATCGGGGGAAATGGAGGGAACAATAAATGGAGTCAGGCGGAGATCCTGACACTTATGTGCTCTTTTATTAATGTTAAGATAACCAAACGCACTCCAAAGTGCAGTTAGGACTGATGAATGACTCATAGTGTCACCTGACCTGCATCACATCTGCTCCTGTTAATGCACCAGTCATTTTCTAGGACAAAATTGTGACTTGGGAAGTTAGAATCTCTAACAAAGGTGCATTTTTGTGGGGAAATGTTGGCGTTCAGCTGCCGTGACTACACATGAAGAGGTAAGAGGTGCCATGACTTCCAAAAAGCTGACTGATGCTCTAAACGTCCAGAGTTTGAACTGCTTCAGCTTAAAAATCCCACAAAAACACTGCTGTCTCATCTGTTCACAAAACAATGGAGTGGTGCACTTTTAGTAATTACTGTGACAATAACGCCGAACATACAGATGAGATTAGTGACTGCTTTGCTAATTGGGGTTTGGCCGGATTCTCACTGAGAACTTATAGCTGGCTGAGTGCAGGATAAGACAGTATAAACATGAAGTTTGCTCAAAACAAAATCAGTAAATGGCTGTGATGTAACTTCTCATGGAGACAGTTATGAATGATAACCCTCATAACTTTGAGTTTGTTTCCTACAACAGAAATGAGCTGAAAGCCCCTGAGCTACTCGTGTTGTGTGGGACACAGCGGGGAGGAGCGAGTGGAGCCATGACGGAAAGCTAGCCCAGCTCATTTCATCAGGTACATACAGTGGGTACGGAAAGTATTCAGACCCCTTTAAATTTTTCACTCTTTGTTTCATTGCAGCCATTTGCTAAAATCAAAAAAGTTCATTTTATTTCTCATTAATGTACACTCAGCACCCCATCTTGACAGGAAAAAACAGAAATGTAGAAATTTGTGCAAATTTATTAAAAAAGAAAAACTGAAATATCACATGGTCATAAGTATTCAGACCCTTTGCTGTGACACTCATATTTAACTCACATGCTGTCCATTTCTTCTGATCCTCCTTGAGATGGTTCTACTCCTTCATTGGAGTCCAACTGTGTTTAATTAAACTGATTGGACTTGATTAGGAAAGGCACACACCTGTCTATATAAGACCTTACAGCTCACAGTGCATGTCAGAGCAAATGAGAATCATGAGGTCGAAGGAACTGTCCAAGGAGCTCAGAGACATAATTGTGGCAAGGCACAGATCTGGCCATGGTTACAAAATAATTTCTGCAGCACTCAAGGTTCCTAAGAGCACAGTGGCCTCCATAATCCTTAAATGGAAGAAGTTTGGGACGACCAGAACTCTTCCTAGACCTAGCCGTCCAGCCAAACTGAGCAATCGTGGGAGAAGAGCCTTGGTGAGAGAGGTAAAGAAGAACCCAAAGATCACTGTGACTGAGCTCCAGAGATGCAGTAGGGAGATGGGAGAAAGCTCCACAAAGTCAACTATCACTGCAGCCCTCCACCAGTCGGGGCTTTATGGCAGAGTGGCCCGACGGAAGCCTCTCCTCAGTGCAAGACATATGAAAGCCCGCATAGAGTTTGCCAAAAAACACATGAAGGACTCCCAGACTATGAGAAATAAGATTCTCTGGTCTGATGAGACCAAGATTGAACTTTTTGGCGTTAATTCTAAGCGGTATGTGTGGAGAAAACCAGGCACTGCTCATCACCTGCCCAATACAATCCCAACAGTGAAACATGGTGGTGGCAGCATCATGCTATGTTTTTTTTTTTCAGCTGCAGGGACAGGACGACTGGTTGCAATTGAAGGAAAGATGAATGCGGCCAAGTACAGAGATATCCTGGAAGAAAACCTCTTCCAGAGTGCTCTGGACCTCAGACTGGGCCGAAGGTTCACCTTCCAACAAGACAATGACCCTAAGCACACAGCTAAAATAACAAAGGAGTGGCTTCGGAACAACTCTGTGACCATTCTTGACTGGCCCAGCCAGAGCCCTGACCTAAACCCAATTGAGCATCTCTGGAGAGACCTGAAAATGTCTGTCCACCAACGTTCACCATCCAACCTGACGGAACTGGAGAGGATCTGCAAGGAAGAATGGCAGAAGATCCCCAAATCCAGGTGTGAAAAGCTTGTTGCATCATTCCCAAGAAGACTCATGGCTGTACGAGCTCAAAAGGGTGCTTCTACTCAATACTGAGCAAAGGGTCTGAATACTTATGACCATGTGATATTTCAGTTTTTCTTTTTTAATACATTTGCACAAATTTCTACATTTCTGTTTTTTTCTGTCAAGATGGGGTGCTGAGTGTACATTAATGAGAAATAAAATGAACTTTTTTGATTTTAGCAAATGGCTGCAATGAAACAAAGAGTGAAAAATTTAAAGGGGTCTGAATACTTTCCGTACCCACTGTAACATAAGTTTGTTATGATGGATCCTTGTAGTTCTGTTTATCAGGGAAATCGCACCAAATCTGGATCTATGCAGGATGCAGACATTTCTGTAAAGAACCAACCAGAGGGATTTTGACACCGTTGACAGACATTTTCATTTAATGCTGTATTAAAAGATGAATAGGCTCATTTGTTGTGAGAATCTAACTTTTGTTTTTGTTTTAATCATCATAAAATGTAGATGTCCTTGTTTTGTATTTCCTGGCAAAGTGAAATAGCCATGCTTTGGCCTATCTAGGCGTGACAGTTACACGTTTTGAAAGCATGAAACTTGCACACGTGTAAATGTCATGTGACCTGGGATCATGTGACCAAGGTCCTGGAACAGAGGCAATAAAGGACACTATTTCGCAGTAATAGGAGGTAGGTGTGGTGTCGTGGTGGCATTAGTCAAAGACTGCCATGTGGGTCGATGAGGGTCGGATCCAGGAGATGACAATGTTTTTGTTAAGTTGTTCTTTGTTTTGTAACCCTATCCAAGTGTTTTAGCTATACGTTTCCTTTTTTCTGTAAATCAAATGGCGCTACACATGAAGTATGTGTCATTGTCCTGCACTACAGGAAAATGTGTAACTGTGACGCCGAGACAGGCCAAAGCGTGTCTATTTCACGTTTCACTATAGTGGACCGGTGAGTCTATTTCACATTTTGCTAAGATACCAGGTTGCATAAACAGGAAGGAGTTCACAAGACTCTGCCTGTGGCTGTGAATACCGTACTGACCCGAATATTAGATATGTTTTTATGTAAATTAGAATTGAAATACGTGAAAATGATATGATGTTTTTTTTTAAAGAATGCGTTGCTTTATGTTTGTTTGTAGCCATAATGCTGCTATATTTGCAAGTCTTCTCATAGTGAGTCTAATAAAATCCATCAGCACAAAAAATATTTAGTTACCTCCATTCAACCAGCAGGAGTTTCTGGAGGCTCCCTGTAACATGTTTTGCAGCCATGAAGGGAAAAAAAAAAAGGCTTAGACGAGTTACAATAAGGAGGTCTAAATGCAGCCCATAATAAAGGTGGGATGGTGTAACAATTAATATGTAAATGGTAAAATGGTCTGCTCTTCTATAAAATAGCACTTCCATCACTTTATCGGTCTCGAAGCGCTTTTAGCCGTTTCTCATTCACCCACACACACACATTCATACACCAGGGTCTAGTCAGGGTCTGGCCCAAGATGTGGACAGGAGGAACCATGGATTGAACTGACAACCTTGTGATTGATGGGATACCCACTCTTCCATCTGAGCCACAACAAAGAAACAACGTGATAAATGTGGGGCAAGACTGAACTATCCAGGATGTTAGTATTGAGTTAAAAGAGGGAAAAGAGAGAAATAACAAATTATGCAATATGATAATTATAAATAAACCACTAATAAGAAAATCAAAACTGTTCTACAACACTCAAATTCACCTGCTTAGTTTTTAGATGGGCCAAAAAGGAACAAACAGTGGTTGGGACGTCAGACTCTCTGTTTAAAAACGTACTCGACTTGAACACTTCCTCAGTCAGAGATGTGCAGGTGGCTGGAATCTTGTTTCTTGGCTGGTGTTCACCAGCACTCACTCCAAGTTTGAGTCATGAAGAATCAAATCAAGCACCAAACAGAAGGCTGGCTGTCAGGGGAGTCTTGGTGGTGGAAGAAAAGGCCCAGGTGAGCTTCCTGCCCCCTTTTATAGACCCTGCCCCTTCCCTGGGTCCTAGTCCTCGATGACTATCACCCTCCCTTTCACACTTTATCCGAGGACTCTCTTCTTCTTGGATTATATATCTCAGAGAAACGAGTATAAATGGATACAGTGAAATGTATACACATGTTGGAAAGTAATTACCTTCTTTTAGTCGGGCAAATTTGGTAAAAACAATTTAATTGAATAGTTCACCTTGACACAGTAAAGGCACTGATAGGATGATCCATTTCTCCCTGCCTGGTTTGTAGTTGTAGACTCAGGTTTTAATGAGGCAGAATTATCCAGCCCTTTTATTTGTATATGTCCATTTTTTTTTTTATCTCTTTCAGCCAAAACTTCTGTGAGACTAATAGTTTGATCTGATCATTATTCATAACCTTCCACTTTATTCACTGGGCAAAATAATAATATAAGTCGAAAGTAGGAGGTGCTAAACATATGTCATACTTTGTGTTCCATTATGTTGGGGAGGTATTAATGGATGGAAAAATAGATATCACCTCCCAACCAATCAAAATCCAGAATTTGCAGTGACCGTGGTGTCAAGTTAAATAGCGACACAGTTTCCATGCCAACTGCTTTATTAGCCCAGCCTTTGCTGTAACAACTTTCTCAACACACTCACTCTCCACAATAAATCACAGGTGACAGTGGAAGCTCGAGATCCCACCATTATCCTCTTTTACTACACAGTTATGTATTCCACACTCAGCGCTACAGTGAGGTATAAATACACGGCTCATGCTGGAGGCTGTTTTCAGCGATCTCCCGAAGACTCCAGCCACCCTCCCGAAGCCTTTCAGTTAATTAAACAATCCCTCCCCGACTGCTACAACTGTTTTGATGCCTGCCTTCAAACCCCGAGCCTTTACTCTGTCAGTTACGTAATGAGAAAGGCTCCAAAGGCGCGTCATATCACACGTGGACCCAAACGCCACACAAGAAAACCTGCTGCCTGAAAGTGAAAATACACAAAGACATTCACAATTTCCACATTAGATAGCTTGGTGTTTCACACAGCCACCCTTCCCACAGCTGAATTATTCATTCGCTGCATTATTCAACAAAGCTTTATTTATCCTTTCCTTGGGTTTTTAATCTTTGCCAGCGATGACTTTGTTCCAATATTAATGAAACCTGCCCTTTAACAAAGACATCATCTCTGGCAGGGGGAGTAGGCGCAGGACTCCAACTGCACTACATGAGCAATGAGACTGTCACAATGAGTCAGTGCTGCACAGCTTACCTGTCTGCAGGTCTGCAGGCCTCTGGACACACGCACACACACGCACACACTGGGACTTCCCTGACTTATTAGTGTACTCATGCTACTGTCATTCAGTTTTTCATGTCCTTTTCTTCAATATTCATGTAAAATAATAAATTACTTTATGGATATTTACCAAAGTTTTTGTTGTTGTTGTGTCACATTTTGAATGTCATAGTTCAAAACCAATTAGGTTAGGTTAGGTTAGGTAGTTACTTTATTAATCCCCGAGGGGAATTTTTTTTTTCGCTACAGCAGCATACAGGAAGCAATAGATAATAATAGAATAGCAATAAAATAGCAGTAAAATAGCTGAAAAAAATATAAAATATAAAATGCACAGTATATACAGTACAGTATATATCTATATATATTATATACAAACAACCAAGAAACACAGTCAACAGTGTTATTGTTGTGTGATGGATTTTGCCAGAGGTGAGTTATTGTACAGTCTTATTGCGGTCGGCAGGAATGATCTCCTGTATCAGGAATGATCTCCTGTATCAGGAATGATCTCCTGTATCAGGAATGATCTCCTGTATCAGGAATGATCTCCTGTATCTGGAATGATCTCCTGTATCAGGAATGATCTCCTGTATCAGGAATGATCTCCTGTATCTGGAATGATCTCCTGTGTCAGGAATGATCTCCTGTACCTGGAATGATCTCCTGTATCAGGAATGATCTCCTGTATCTGGAATGATCTCCTGTATCAGGAATGATCTCCTGTATCTGGAATGATCTCCTGTGTCAGGAATGATCTCCTGTATCAGGAATGATCTCCTATATCAGGAATGATCTCCTGTATCAGGAATGATCTCCTGTATCAGGAATGATCTCCTGTATCTGTCCTTGTGACAGCAGAGCTGGAGGAATCTTTTGGAGAACGTCCTCCTCTGTCCCTGCAGCAGGTGGCGGAGAGGGTGGTCAGGATTATCCAATATGGATAATAGTTTGTTCAGCGTCCTCCTCTCCACCACCTTTTCCAGGCTGTCCAGTTTGTAGCCGATGATGGAGCCGGCCTTCTTAACCAGTTTGTTAAGTCTGTTGGTGTCTCCGGCACCAATGCTGCTCCCCCAACAGACCCCAGCGAAGTACAATGCACTGGCCACAACAGATGGTAGAACATCTCCAACATCTCGCTGCACACATTGAAGGATCGAAGTTTCCTCAAGAAAAAGAGTCGACTCATCCCCTTCTTGTAGACAGCATTGATGTTGGTCTTCCAGTTCAATCTGTTGTCATGGAGACACCAGGTACTTGTACTCCTCCTCCCGTCCATCCCTTATACACCAACCACTGCAGAGTCATCAGAGAACTTCTGCAGATGTCTTGACTCTGAGTTGTACTGGAAGTCAGTGGTGTATAAGGTGAACAGGAAGGGAGACAGAACAGTTCCCTGAGGAGCTCCAGTACTACTGACCACCGTATCAGACAGCACACTGCCCAGACGGACAAACTGTGGTCTGCCTGTCAGGTAGTCAGTGATCCAGGAGACGGTGGACGCGTCCACCCCCACCACCCGCAGCTTCTCACTCAGCAGCAGTGGTTGGATGGTGTTGAATGCACTGGAGAAATCAAAGAAAGTGATTCTCACAGAGTCACCGGTTCCATCCAGGTGAGACTGAGCTCGTTGCAGCAGGTAGATGATGGCATCGTCCACTCCCACACAAGGCTGGTACGCAAATTTCAGCGGGTCCAGAGAAGATTTCACCAGCGGCCTGAGGTGGGCCAAGACCAGCCTCTCCAGCATCTTCATCACATGAGATGTGAGGGCAACCGGTCGGTAGTCGTTGATGCCAGATGGAGTCGTTTTCTTAGGGACAGGAACCAGGCAGGACGTCTTCCACAGTACCGGGACTTCCTCCTGCTTCAGGCTCAGGTTGAAGAGGTGTTGTAGGACCTCAGCCAGCTGGGCGGCGCAGATCTTCAGGACCACGGGGCTGATGCTGTCAGGTCCTGCAGCCTTGCGCTGGTGGATTCTCTCCAGCTGTCTCCTAACCTGGCCAGTCGTCACAAAGAGGGGGGGGTCATGGTGTCGATGGAGGAAGAGCCCTTTGAGATTGAGGGCTCTATGCAGTTCACCAGGGGGGGCAGAGTGGGGAGGGGAGCAGCAGAGGTGTTTGGGAGGTGTAAGGTGTGGAAGAGACAGATGAGGGCGGTGAACTAAACCTGTTGAAGAAACAGTTTAGCTCATTGGACCTCTCCAGGTTCCCCCTGGTTGTTCCTCTCCAGGTTCCCCCTGGTTGTTCCTCTCCAGGTTCCCCCTGGTTGTTCCTCTCCAGGTTCCCCCTGGTTGTCTCTCTCTCCCCTTGAACCCAGTAATCTCCTTCATACCGGTCCACACCTCCCTCATGTTGTTCTGTTGGAGTTTTGCCTCCAGCTTCCTCCTGTAGGAGTCCTTGCACTCCCTCATCTTCTCCTTCAGGTGGCGCTGCACTCTCCTGAGCTCCTCCCTGTCCCCAGACGTGAAGGCTGCTTTCTTCTTATAAAGAAGTACCTTCAGGTCACTGGTGATCCACGACTTAATTCATTTGACCTCCAGCCATTTGTTTATATGGCAATATTATCAACAAGTTTGAAAAATAAAATTATGTTCACAAAAGAGGCCACAAATGACTCATGTTCTACTCTTAAAAAGGTTTTTTTTTCTTCTAAACTAATAAGTCATCTCACTCTTAACCTGTTTATTTAAACTCGCTGGTATCTCAAAAACATGTTTTTCAATATTTAGCCTTCAAGTCCTCCAAATTTTTTGCCATTGTATAATTGCCAGTTATAATGACATCTTTTGTGTTTTTACAGTTTTACAAATACAAATATATGAGGAAATCTTAACTAAAGCCCGAAACTACACTACAGTTTCCCAGGTCTTCCTTTAAGGATTCAATTGTTAGCTAAGCTTACCAGTACGTAGCGAGAGCAGAATACAATTCATCAATCATAATCATCAGACAATGTCCATGTAGCACCATACTAATGTGTTTGCCCTTCCCTGTTTTTAATTCACATTTTAGCATTTTGGATTTCCTTGAATGGGAAATGATTTATATGTATATGTATGTGTACACACACACACACACACACACACACACACACACACACACACACACACACACACACACACACACACACACATACATATACATACATGCACATTTATATATATATAGTGAAATAATTATTCTGTCGCAAGAATTCCATTAAAATATGGCACACATTTTGACAGAATTTCAGAATCTGCAAAATAAAATGCTGATTAATCTATTTTGAGAATGTTATATTAGACATTATTATATTTTATATATATACACATGCATATATATATACACACACATATATATATATATATGTATATATTTTGGCAGAGAAAGTACTCAGGGGTCTCAAAATGTTGATCTGAAATTTGACATGGTTACCATGACCACAACACAGTTACTGTTAACTGTTTATTGTGACTAAAACAAGATTAGAGCCTCTCAGTTCATGTCGAAGCATGGTCAGTTCTTGGTACCAAAATACAGACGGCATTCAACCACCTATCATGTAAAATGTGAATATATTCATCTGTGAATATAACAAAGGTCAAATTTGAGTTGTATTGTGAGTTCACTTTTCATTTAATAGAATCTCTGAGAAGTTTTTGTCCACTGTGAACCGCTGGGTTTCTCCATATGTGAGGTAGGAGTTATGCTTTGGAGAAATCTGATGCATTCTGACTATTTATTCAAGTTATGGAATTGGGTGACCCAGTTCTCCAAGTCTGTCTTCTCACATCTGGGCTGAATTTTGCATACTGAGAGCACGAGTTACATTTCCACGACATCTAAATCATACCTAAATAAGGACAGGATGTGAGGATACACAAGCAGTGGGCCTCCTGCTATGCTCTTAGAGTCAAGCTCTAAGACGTGGAGAGCAGACTATGTTTTCTCATCATCAAAGCAACCCAAATCTAAGAGTCGCAGGAATGTGTTTTGGTGTGAGCAGGCAAATTTAAGCTAGAAGCAGCTAATGCAGCCTAACTTTCCATGGTGAAGATTAGTATGTGTTAATACCATACACATGTAAATAAAGGTCAAAGTGGGCTGCAGCATCAATAAATTGTAGTAAAGAAATGCACTTATGTAGCACGTTTTACCCCAAAGGTTTACAAAGAACTTTACAATCTTTGCTTCTTATTCACATATTCACCATTAATGGCAACAGAGCGCCAATGCCAGATGTTTTCCTCTCATCAAGAGCAACTTAGGGGCCAAAAGAGCTGGTTCAAGCAGCCAACCATTGAGGACCTTTGTCCCTGCCCTCTGCAACGTAGTGATGTAAAACCTCAAAAGCAACTTGTGAAAGTTCGGCACAAATTGTTTTTAAGCCAACGTCTTGTTGCGCACAACCACACGGTTCCCAAAATAAGTTGGGACAATATGCATTGATCCTGTCAGGCAGCTTCCATTTAAGTAGTTTTAGGTTTTTGGTCTCCTATTAACAACAAATAGTATAAACACAGTTAATAAAAAAGAAGAGGTCATATTTATCATGTAGTGCATATTTAAGTAATTTGCATCATATACATCATTCGTGGAGTGGATGCTGATGACTGTGCCACCTTGTGACTTGATTAATAACCTCAATATTTCATTGTTTTAATGCTAGCTGAGATGTTTGCATTGTGCAACTCCATGACAGATGGACAAATGTCCTCATATAGACGACTGTGAGCTAAAAACACCACAGGTAAAGGGTCTCCTTATGTCTGGACCTCATTCAGTGGCTGCCTGCTGCCTGCTGCCCGCTGGGTCTTCCGGGAGACACGACGGCCGTCCTCATCCCTTCACTGCCACTTATTTCATATTGCAGTCATCATCTGTGCAGTTGGCTGTGTAATGCCAGTGGCGGGGGCGGGAAACCTCAAACGAGTTGTAATTGACCCACAATAGCACTTTCATATATCAGCCCTCTACCCAAATCCCACCACTATGTTATGACTTCATAACATAACATGTTATCTGTCAGGATCCACTTATGCAGATTTACAGGTGACTTATGTATTTTTGTTGTTTTAACTCTTTTGTGTGACATTATAACACATCAAGCAGCAGCATGACGTTCACATCTTTGAGTTAAATGGCTCAACCATGAATTACCATGAAGTCCCTTCAGGATTCCTCCAGGGATTTACACTAACTTTGGTTTTATTCCCTGGAGATTTACTTTTCTTTTCTGAAACTTAAACAACTTCCAGCATTCATTTCTTGCTTTAGTTTCCAGCTGACTCAGAGCACAGTTCCTCTTTATTCAACTTTGGCTGGAAGGACCGGACCAGAGGGCGTACATGCAATTTTCTATCAAACTGGAAATGGTCAACAGAGGCTTTTGAAATGCTTCAGAAAGCCTACGATTATGAAGCAATGAGCCGGGCAAGCTGTTCCAGAGGGGCGGAGCTTCACTGTCCCAGACCGAAGAAGGTGCGCCAGGTCAGGAGACACCAACTGGGTTTCCTTTGTGTCACCGTGAATTCGTCCCCAGAGTCAGACTGTCAACACCGAGTTCTACCGGGACCTTCTGAGGGGAACATTCACTGTGAACCACCTGAACTGTGGCGCCATGGCAACAGGCTTCTCCGCTCACAGCGGCTGAAAATCCACAACACAATCATCACTTCCCAACCCCCTCCACTTGCTGGATTTGGCTCCATTATATTTCTTTCAGAAATTTTATATCTGAAAAGACATGAAATTTCATATTTCCATTTTTTTTTCAGTGCTTTGAGTTGGTCATCGTCTGCTAAATATTACTTTATAATATTTTTATATTCATTTCTGAGTACTGTAATACGAAAGCAGCCATTTCATTTACCCCCTTGTTGTAACTTTTTGCTTTATTATGACTGCAATACATATATAGTTATTGTCATTATTACTAAACTAAGGATCGGGTGATGGAAAGATTCAAAATAAAAGTTTCTACCACGGCGATAAATTCTGCAATTTCATGACAGCCGAGTCAACACAATTCTGTTGAGTCCACATTGCGTGGAACTTAAGCAGAACTCCCTGTTAATGTGGCTGTTTGAATGCAATATGGAAAATAAGAAATAGAGGTCATTTTGTGACTGGTACAAAATGAATCAGAGCAGAGACTCCGTATGAAAAACTGAATATCCTCTTGTATGAGCAGCACAACTCCAATCTCTGAATACAAATAGAGAATGAGTGTTGAGGAGAACACCAGCAGATTGGATGCATCTTATTTGCCAGTGAAGTGCTCGCTGCTACTTCTCTGCTCTTTGGTCCTCCCCTTCCATCTCACTTTCAATTACTTTTTTTCTTCCTTATTTTTCTGCAGCAGGGGGGTGGAAGAGCTGAGGAGAGGGAAGAGGTGAGGTAACCTGATACATATCAAATTAGGCCTAATGGAGGACAACTCATCGTCAGACTTCCGTTTGATTAGACTGGAAGAGAAAGGACCAGAGGAGCACACAGGCCTGATAAGACAATCGAAGAGCAGCAACTCAGCCTGTACGGGCCTTTGTCGGGGTAATAGTGTTTCTGTAGCCATTGTTGTCTTGCTAATGGGGCTGGACATAAACTCACAGAACAAAGACATGCAACACATGCTGAAAGAAGAAAAAAGAAGACAGAAGAATGTATTTCATTCTCAAACAGTGATTTCTGCGACGTTGTTCCCCCGTGAGCCGTCTTTCTCATTCTCTTCGGAGGCCATGTTCAGCGTGTCTTACAATGTTTTATTGGCTTGTGTTTCTGCAGCACACTGCTGCTCCGGGCTCTGACTGGAGCGCCCCGGTTAGGCATCTCTCCATGACGGTTGAGCCCACACTGCTCAGCAGTTTTTACCAGAATTACCATTTCCAAACAGGAATCTAACGGAAACAAAAACCATGACCTGTCAGCGATGCCTTCAAGATCCGGGTCCTCGGGAATTTTGCAATGAAGCGCCGAAACAGTAATAGTTTCCACGGGTGTTCATATTTTTAAAATGTAATTAGTGACCCCTGCATCTCCCCCGTAGTGAGACTGAAAGAGCTGACGACTCCCTAAGTGGCCTGATTCTGGTGATTATGATTATGTTTATGTCACTTAGTCATTCCTTTCACCCTCACACTTTGCTGTCTGCATGTTTTGAATATTTTTAGTGCTTCTCGGTTTGGAGCATCAGCTGACTCGAGCCAAATGTGATGATCAGTTTGCAAATCTGCTCATTTACAAATTACTGGAGATTTTCTGGCATCAGAGCGGCCTTTAATAACACCTTTAATATTTACAACCCCGTTTCCAAACAAGTTGGGATACTGAGTAAAATGTAAATAAAAATTAAATGATTTGCAAATCTCATAAACCAATATTTAATTGCAAATAGACCAAAGACAACATATCAAGGGTTGAAACAGAGTCATTTTATTGTTTTATGAAAAATATATGCTCTTTTTAAATGTAATGCCAGAAAGTCTCTAAAAAGTTGGGACAGGGTCAACAAAAGACTGGAAAAGTGAAACCACCAATAGAAACTCCCGTCTCCCGCCCGTTACATCCAACTCAACTCACAAAGGGTTTTCATTCGCAAACAGAAGTTATTTCTTTGCAGCCTAAAAGTCTAGTTTCGTTAGCAAAATTCGGAATTCTGTGATCAAAACTAACAAAGCTGTAAGAGGAAATTCCCTGTAATGTCATTCTCAGTTTATATATTTTAACTTATTAACTTGGATTTTTTTTTTTTTTTTTATTGTAGTGCGAGAAATTTGCAAAACTGTTTTTTTTTTTTTGCTTGCATATTAAAGACACAAAAATACCTTCATACACAGTTATTTCAGTTCATCCTTAATGAATATCTCAACTGTGTTTTATGGAAACAGCCTATTTTAATAGTTGTTGAAAATACAACAGCCTTCACAGCTGACACATAACATTGCTATCGCTGAAGTCACCACCAGTGTGCCTGATAACGAACAAAGTCCCACTGAAGGAGTGGGATTTTTAGGCTTTTAGGGTTTTGGAGCATCAAAGTCACTGCAGCCGCTCCAACTGTTGACTTTGTTGCTAAATTAGTTAAACCAAAGGTTCAAACCACAACACTTAACTTCCTTTTGGTTTCTGAACACCAGCATTCTCCCTTCACCTCACAGAACCTCTGCCTCACGCCTCCGACTCCCCCACTCCCTCCTGGAGAGACACCTCCCTCTTTGAAAACCTCTCAACTCAATAATTCATGTGGGTTTTACGAGTGTTTTTATTAAAAGCCCTCTGGTGGTTTAAAGAACATAATGTTAAACATTACAGGAAATGTTACTCTTTATTGACACTCGGCTTCTTGAGTTATAAGAGTGTAGATAATTTCAGTCTAATTTTCAGTCTGCTATTATTTTAGAATTTAACGTGAATTGTTTTTGTTTGATCCTGATTGGTTTCACTTTCATTGGTGCATCGCATCTCATCTTCATCCACTGGCTCACCTGTAGAGAACAGCCTATGGGCTGAATCAGAAGTTGTTTACTTCCTTCTCAGTTTCCCAGGCAACCAACCCATTAGTGCTGATTATCACAACCCCATTGCTTAAAGGCAAAGGAGTTGGAAAAAAGATCTTCATCTCCTGTGTGTCATGTTACACACACTTAACAGACAGGAGAACAGAAAGAAATATGTCTAATCTCAGATAGATAGATAGATAGATAGATAGATAGATAGATAGATAGATAGATAGATAGATAGATAGATAGATAGATAGATAGATAGATAGATAGATAGATAGATCTGGAAAAATATTGAGAGACCACTTCAAATGTTTTTTAAATCAGCATCTCTACGGCAGCCATTCCGTTCCAGTCTGTTGAATTCCAATACAGACTAACCTAATTCTACCTAATGAGGTACTGATTAGGTGATCACCTGAACCAAACCTTATTTAATGAAGAAAAGTATAAAAATCACTGCTGTGGTCATCACTATCCTCTTGCAATAAGACCAGCTGGATGGCAGAAACAGTGCTAGTAGAACCTCAAAAGTAATTGGAATAAAACAAGTGACTATTGATCAAAAGAGTTAAAAAGAAAAGTTTTGAGTGAAAAAAGAAGAGTTCAGTTCTGGTTTTACTGGCAGAAGGATACAGTGAGCGTCAGGCTGCTTCCATCCTTCAAATGTCAAAGACAACGGTTCATAAGAACGAGGTCAAGCAGCAGACATCAGGGACAACAAAGCTGCAGACATCAGGGACAACAAAGCTGCAGAGGACCAAAACGACACCACCAACTCATTCGACTGTCACTCAACAAACGTAGGATGACATCAAGTGACCTCCAAAAAGAACGTCAGACAGCAGCTGGAGTGAAGTGGACGGTGAGGACGGTTAGAAACAGGCTCCTAGGGGCTGAAATCCTGCAAAGATAGAAAAAAGCCCTTCATCACCGAGAAGCAAAGAAGAGCCAGGCTGAGGTTTGAAGAAGACCATAAGGATTGGACCACAGAGGACTGGAGGAAGGTCATCTTCTCTGATGAGTCCAATGTTCAGCTTCTCCCAACACCTGGTGGTCTAATGGTTAGATGGAGACCTGGAGAGGCTGACGAGCCACAGAGTCTCACACCTCCTGTGAAATGTGGTCGAGGATCGGTGATGATCTGGGGGGCTTCAGCAAGGCTGAAATTGGGCAGATTTGTCTTTGTGAAGGACGCATGAATCGAGCCGAGGACAAAGTTGTCCTGGAAGAAAACATGCTTCGTTCTGCTCTGACGATGTTCCCCAACTGTGAGGAGGGTTCTTCCAGCAGGACGATGCTCCATGAAACACAGCCAGGTCAGTGAAGATGTGGATGAAGGACCACCAGATCAGGTCCCTGTCATGGCCAGCCTGATCTCCAGACCTGAATACCATTGAAAACCTCTGGAATGTGATCAAGAGGAAGATGGACGGTCACAAGCCGAATTATCTCCCATATCTGGAATGATCTCCTGTATCAATGATCTCCTGTATCTGGAATGATCTCCTGTATCAGGTTAGGTAGGTTAGGTAGTTACTTTATTAATCCCCAAGGGGAATTTTTTTCCCACTATAGCAGCATACAGGAAAGCAATAAAATAATACAAAGCAATTAAATAACCAGTAAAAAAAAAAAAATTAAATATAAAATGCACAGTATATATATATATATATATATATATATATATATATACACACACAGTGGGTACGGAAAGTATTCAGACCCCTTTACATTTTTCACTCTTTGTTTCATTGCAGCCATTTGCTAAAATCAAAAAGGTTCATTTTATTTCTCATTAATGTACACTCAGCACCCCATCTTGACAGAAAAAAACAAATGTAGAAATTTGTGCAAATTTATTAAAAAAGAAAAACTGAAATATCACATGGTCATAAGTATTCAGACCCTTTGCTCAGTATTGAGTAGAAGCACCCTTTTGAGCTAGTACAGCCATGAGTCTTCTTGGGAATGATGCAACAAGCTTTTCACACCTGGATTTGGGGATCCTCTGCCATTCTTCCTTGCAGATCCTCTCCAGTTCCGTCAGGTTGGATGGTGAACGTTGGTGGACAGACATTTTCAGGTCTCTCCAGAGATGCTCCATTGGGTTTAGGTCAGGGCTCTGGCTGGGCCAGTCAAGAATGGTCACAGAGTTGTTCCGAAGCCACTCCTTTGTTATTTTAGCTGTGTGCTTAGGGTCATTGTCTTGTTGGAAGGTGAACCTTCGGCCCAGTCTGAGGTCCAGAGCACTCTGGAAGAGGTTTTCTTCCAGGATATCTCTGTACTTGGCCGCATTCATCTTTCCTTCAATTGCAACCGGTCGTCCTGTCCCTGCAGCTGAAAAACACCCCCATAGCATGATGCTGCCACCACCATGTTTCACTGTTGGGATTGTATTGGGCAGGTGATGAGCAGTGCCTGGTTTTCTCCACACATACCGCTTAGAATTAACGCCAACAAGTTCAATCTTGGTCTCATCAGACCAGAGAATCTTATTTCTCATAGTCTGGGAGTCCTTCATGTGTTTTTTGTCAAACTCTATGCGGGCTTTCATATATCTTGCACTGAGGAGAGGCTTCCGTCGGGCCACTCTGCCATAAAGCCCCGACTGGTGGAGGGCTGCAGTGATCGTTGACTTTGTGGAACTTTCTCCCATCTCCCTACTGCATCTCTGGAGCTCAGCCACAGTGATCTTTGGGTTCTTCTGTACCTCTCTCACCAAGGCTCTTCTCCCACGATTGCTCAGTTTGGCTGGACGGCCAGGTCTAGGAAGAGTTCTGGTCGTCCCAAACTTCTTCCATTTAAGGATTATGGAGGCCACTGTGCTCTTAGGAACCTTGAGTGCTGCAGAAATTATTTTGTAACCTTGGCCAGATCTGTGCCTTGCCACAATTCTGTCTCTGAGCTCCTTGGACAGTTCCTTCGACCTCATGATTCTCATTTGCTCTGACATGCACTGTGAGCTGTAAGGTCTTATATAGACAGGTGTGTGCCTTTCCTAATCAAGTCCAATCAGTTTAATTAAACACAGCTGGACTCCAATGAAGGAGTAGAACCATCTCAAGGAGGATCAGAAGAAATGGACAGCATGTGAGTTAAATATGAGTGTCACAGCAAAGGGTCTGAATACTTATGACCATGTGATATTTCAGTTTTTCTTATTTAATAAATTTGCACACATTTCTACATTTCTGTTTTTTTCTGTCAAGATGGGGTGCTGAGTGTACATTAATGAGAAATAAAATGAACTTTTTTGATTTTAGCAAATGGCTGCAATAAAATTAACAGTGAAAAATTTAAAGGGGTCTGAATACTTTCCGTACCCACTGTATATATATATATATATATATATATATATATATATTTTTTTTTTTTTTTAAATATATAAACAACCAAGAAACACAGACAACAGTGTTATTGTTGAGTGATGGATTGCAGTGGGCAGGAATGATCTCCTGTATCTGGAATGATCTCCCGTATCAGGAATGATCTCCTGTATCAGGAATGATCTCCTGTATCTGTCCCTGTGACAGCAGCTGGAGGAGTCTTTAGGAGAAAGTCCTCCTCTGTCCCTGCATATCAGGTGGAGACGGTGGTCCGGATTATCCAATATGGACAATAGTTTGTTCAGCGTCCTCCTCTCCACCACCTTTTCCAGACTGTCCAGTTCGCAGCCAATGATGGAGCCGGCCTTCTTAACCAGTTTGTTAAGTCTGTTGGTGGTGTGTGTGTGTAATAGCTTTCACATGTGTTGAAGTGATCAGCCGGCTGATGTGATTGAGCAGGATAATTGTTCTGCCAATGTGATTGATCTGGAACCGGTCTAAGGTAATTCAGTATCGGACAGAGTGCAGTGGGGATATGGAGGATGGAGGAGTGAAAGCACCTACTATGGATCTATTTATATCCTGCTGAACTAATTATGGTGTAACTTAATGTCTCTATGAAGATTTAGTTTTAGTTAAAGCACAACGATCACTGGCTGGCTGACATACCTCCTTTCACTCAACCTGATTCCAAAGGCAGCTGTTCTCAAACCACATTCTTACTCTCATGTTGGAAATCTGTGCTGTCTTCTTCAACCCTACTCATTTTTCTGAGGCCGCCTATGTGACAAATATGCTCTTGAGTGTGTCCCGTACATTGACTGTATATAAAATTGGACGTAGCTTCAGGCAATCAAAAAGAGTTCCGATGCAGAAGTGCCTTAAGCTGCAATACCAGCGAGTGCCACTAGAGGTCGGCTCCAAAAAGCCTCCGGCTCCATAGACTCCCATTCAACTTCTCTCATCAAATCCAAAGTGAATAAAATGTGTCCATCAGTTATCTCGGTGTTGTTAGCTAAAGTCACTCCTTCTTATTAGTTTTCTGGAGGTCCATCTGAAAATAATCCCTCATTCATTAGAAAAGAAGATTCAAGACCTGTTTTTGTGGACGTGTCTGTTTGATTGACAGGCCTGTGGTGCAGTCAGGTTACAGCTATCGGTGAGCGGGATGTAGTATCGTCAGGTTTCCAATCAGATCGGTCAGATCCACCGCTGGCTCCTCCCCCAGCTCGTCCAAATATGACCTGCCAGATCATGATGGCTTTAATGCAGGGGTGTCAAACTCACTTTAGTTAAGGGGCCACATACTGCCCACTTTCATCTCAAGTGGGCCAGACCAGTAAAACCATAGCATAATAACGCAGACATAACGACAACATTTCTCTATGTTTAAATCATTGGTGAAGGTTTTTGGATGATAAACCCTATTTTAAAGGTCTTTCTACAATAAACGAGAAACATAAAGAGCAAAAACTCAGACATCAGCCCACTGTTTATCTGCCTGGGCTCTCCTCTGCAGATTTAATGGGTCACAAAGCGAGCAGCAGCTTCTTCCTCCGGAGCAGACATCGCATTTACGCTGTTTCTGAAGCAATTACTGGATCGATTAAAAAAACAATTACAAAACATTTGTACTCATAAACCTCCATATTCTCATAGAAATGCAATGTATGTCTTTCTGTAATTTTCACACTTGGCAAAGTCATCCGGTGGGCCGAGCTGGACCCCCTGGCGGGCCGTATCCGGCCCGCGGGCCGTATGTTTGACACCCCTGCTTTAATGTGTTGATGATCGTTAACAGTCTTCTTCAACACTCGACCCAGTTTCTCTTTCTGTTCTTCTGAGACTCAAACCTGGAAGAAACTGTAACTCATCGTTTTCATGTATATTTTCCCTTTCATACTGATGACTCAGCTGTGCTCATTAACCAAGTGGTTCAATTTCAACTAACTGTCTAACCTGAAGGATGACCTGGTCTGGATGTCTTCAAAAAAACTCCCTCCATTTAAAAAAATAATGATTCCAGAGAGAGCTCAAAATAACGTGCAGCTGTCTCTGAGACATTTATCCTTAACTTTGCCAAAGAAATGTCAAAAGACCACAAGAAGATGGAGATTTCAAAAATTCACGAAACTCCAGAAATAATATCTACAACAAAAATCTACTGGCAAATCCTCAATTCTGTAAAAATTATGCATAATTCCTTACTAATAGAAATGAATGCCAGAGAAGCTTTACATTAGTCAATAGTGCTGTTGTTATGAGGTGTTGCTGGACTGGACCCAAGACTCAAGTTCAGGGACAAAAACAATTTTTATTGACTGGTGGCCAGGTGCCTAATGTCTCTTCTCCGCTCTCTCTCCTCTTCCCGAGTCGGGAGGGAAACTTCACTGAACTCACACCGGAGGGCAGGGCCAGCGGGGGTGGCCACGCGCTCAGCACCGGTCCGGGCAGGATCAGGGGAAGCCGTAAACACGGCCGGCAGGCTGGCAGGCAGGCAGGCACCAGGAGTCCGAATCAGGACTAGGAGCAGGTTCATTGTGTGGTCTCCCGAGGTCCGACACAGGAACAGCAGACTGGTGCAACTTGTGTGGTTTCCCGAGGTGGTGACACAAGAGGGCAGCAGACTGGGTCAACTTGCATGGTTTACCGGGATCCGACACAAGAGGGCAGGGTGGATCCACTGTGTGGATCCCCGAGGTCCGACACAGGATAGGTGGCGCCGTGCTAGTGGCAGCCTGTTACAGCAGCTCCCCCAAGTGTGTTTGTTTTAAATATTTTTTCTTTCTTTTTCCTCTCTTCGGAGTTGTTGTTTTTTCTTCACGTTTGCTAAGTGACGGTCAGACAATGGACCGTAACTTTTCCACTTTTCTAGTGGCTCTTCTTCTACTTTTTTCCTTCTTCGTAACGGAGAGCTACGCACAGCGGATTGGGGGCATTGTTTACTCTCGTGATCAGCTGATCGCGCTGAGTAGACCTCTACTGCTGCTGCCCGGAGTGAGGCCTGAAATCCCGGACTAACTTCGGAGAAGACGTCAGGGTTGCAGAGCTGGAGCTCAACTGAAGGCGAAGAGGAGGAAATATAAACCATCGGTACCGGCGATTTTAATGGGGAACGTGAGGTCGTTGGCCAATAAGACGGATGAACACCGGGAGTGCAGCATCATGTGTTTCACCGAGACATGGCTGCACTCACATCTCCCGGACCACAGCGTGGCCGTACCCGGCATCAGGACTGTTCGGGGGAACAGAGACGTTGTTCGGAGCGGCAAGAAGAAAGGTGGAGGGATTGAAGTCTATGTGAACGAGAGGTGGTGTAATCACAGCCACGTGTGTGTGAAGGAACATTTCTGTAGCCCGGACATTGAACTTCTAGCCGTGGGGATGCGCCCTTATTATTTGCCGAGGGAGTTCTCGTCCGCCATTGTTATCACTGTGTACGTTCCTCCATCAGCTGACATAGAGGCAGCAGTAGACGCCATCCACTCCACTGTGTCCAATCTGCAGACTCAGCATCACAGTGCATTTTTGTTAGTTACTGGAGATTTTAACCAGTCTGGATAAAGTACTGCCAACTTTGCACCAGTATGTTAACTGCCCCACCCGGAACAATAAAACCCTGGACCTACTGTATGCTAATGCCATGGATGCATACAGTACTACTGCCCTTCTCCCCTTTGGTAGGTCGGATCACAACCTGGTCCTGCTGACTCCCAAGTATGTTCCTCTGGTGCAGAGGCAGCCTGTAACCACCAGGACTGTGAGGAGGTGGACACAGGAGGCTAAAGACGCCCTGCAGGACTGGTTTGAGTCCACGGACTGGGATGTACTGTGTGGACCACATGGGGAGGACATCAACAGCATGACGGACTGTATCACAGAATACATCAAATTCTGTGAACACACCACCGTACCATCCCGGACTGTACACTGCTTCCCCAACAACAAGCCGTGGATCACCAGTTGCCTGAAGGTGCTTCTTAATCAGAAGAAAGCAGCCTTCAGGTCTGGGGACAGGGAGGAGCTCAGGAGAGTGCAGCGCCACCTGAAGGAGAAGCCGAGAGAGTGCAGGGACTCCTACAGGAGGAAGCTGGAGGCAAAACTCCCCCCTCTCTCTGTGACGACTGGCCAGGTTAGGAGACAGCTGGAGAGACTCCACCAGCGCAAGGCTGCAGGGCCTGACGGCATCGGCCCCGGGGTCCTGAAGACCTGCACCGTCCAGCTGGCTGAGGTCCTGCAACACCTCTTCAACCTGAGCCTGAAGCAGGAGGAAGTCCCGGTGCTGTGGAAGACGTCGTGCCTGGTTCCTGTACCGAAGAAGACGACTCCATCCGGCCTCAACGACTACCGACCGGTTGCCCTCACATCTCATGTGATGAAGGTGCTGGAGAGGCTGGTCTTGGCCCACCTCAGACCGTTGGTGAAATCTTCACTGGACCCTCTGCAATTTGCGTACCAGCCTCATGTGGGAGTGGACGACGCCATCATCTACCTGCTGCAACGAGCTCAGTCTCACCTGGATAGAACCGGTGACTCTGTGAGAATCACTTTCTTTGATTTCTCCAGTGCATTCAACACCATCCAACCACTCCTGCTGAGTGAGAAGCTGCGGGTGGTGGGGGTGGACACGTCCACCGTCTCCTGGATCACTGACTACCTGACAGGCAGACCACCGTTTGTTCATCTGGCCAGTGAGCTGTCTGATACGGTGGTCAGTGGTACTGGAGCTCCACAGGGAACTGTTCTGTCTCCCTTCCTGTTCACCTTATACACCACTGACTTCCAGTACAACTCAGAGTCAAGACATCTGCAGAAGTTCTCTGATGACTCTGCAGTGGTAGGATGTATAAGGGATGGACGGGAGGAGGAGTACAGGGCAGTAGTGGAGGACTTTGTGGAGTCGGCGGGAAGAAATCACCTCCTCCTGAACGTGGCCAAGACCAGAGAGATGGTGGTCGACTTCAGGAGGAAGACGACGGCTCCACAACCGCTGAGAGTTCTGGGAGAGGAGGTGGACATGGTGGAGGAGTACAAGTACCTGGTGTCTCCATCGACAAGAGACTCAACTGGAAGACCTACATCAACGCTGTCTACAAGAAGGGGATGAGTCGACTCTTTTTCTTGAGGAAACTCCGATCCTTCAATGTGTGCAGCGAGATGTTGGAGATGTTCTACTAGTCTGTTGTGGCCAGTGCTTTGTACTTCGCTGTGGTCTGTTGGGGGAGCAGCATTGGAGCCGGAGACACCAACAGACTTAACAAACTGGTTAAGAAGGCCGGCTCCATCATCGGCTACAAACTGGATAGTCTGGAAAAGGTGGTGGAGAGGAGGACGCTGAACAAACGATTGTCCATCTTGGATAATCCTGACCACCCTCTCAACCACCTGCTGCAGGGACAGAGGAGGACGTTCTCCAAAAGATTCCTCCAGCTCCGCTGTCACAGGGACAGATATAGGAGATCATTCCTGATACAGGAGATCATTCCAGATACAGGAGATCATTCCTGATACAGCAGATCATTCCTGATACAGGAGATCATTCCAGATACAGGAGATCATTCCTGCCCGCTGCAATAAGACTGTACAATAACTCACCTCTGGCAAAATCCATCACACAACAATAACACTGTTGTCTGTGTTTCTTGGTTGTTTATATATAAAAACAGGTATACAGTGAACCCTCGCTATAACGCGGTTCACCTTTCACGGTCTCGCTGCTTCACGGATTTGCATCGTGCATTGAAATCACATTACGACTATATGTAACGTAGATATATTTAATGTCCAGTTCTATCTATTTCAATTGTAAAATAAAGGTTAGTACTTCACAGATTTCGCCTATCACGGTTTCTATTTGGAACGTAACCCCCGCGAAAAACGAGGGTTCACTGTACATACTTGATGGAAAAATAATGAAGTCATCATACTTGTCGAATGTTTGTCTATCTGTTGCACAACATGTTCTTATTGTCTCAGGAAGGAGGTACCCATTTATCTGTGCACAGCATGTTCTCAGACACGACGTCTCTGTACCTTCATCTTGTGACCTACGACCTCACTCAGTTCTATCTGTGCACAGCATGGTCTAATTTACGACGTCCATATGTCCTTATCTTGTGACCTACAACTGAACTCAGATATAAAGGGAATGGGGGTGGATGTCAACTGTTTGTCACACTGTATGAAAGCTGCCCTACGGAGGAGAGACGCTGAGCAATGCTGGACATCCTTCTTTGAGTGTACATGTATTTGCTCCTTCTTGCAAGAATAAATGTCTGATGTGTTTGATTTTGAATCCAGCCTCTGAGTAATTTTTCTAACAATACTGTACTGTATATACTGTGCATTTTATATTTTTTTACTGTTATTTTATTGCTTTGTATTGCTTTCCTGTATGCTGCTGTAGCGGAAAAAAAAATGTCCCCTTGGGGATTAATAAAGTAACTACCTAACCTAACCTAACAGGGTAGCAGGCAGGATAAAGTGTGTGGTTTCCCGAGGTCCGACACAGCAGGCAGGATGAAGTGTGTGGTTTCCCGAAGTCCGACAGGGTAGCAGGCAGGGTGGAGGTAGTCCACGGCAAGTCATCAGCATGGAGCGGAATGGAACGGAACAGAACGGAACGGAACAAGGACAGGACCCCCTGGACCGGACCGATGGCTCGTAACACTGGCGACAGGTTGCGACTGAGTGGATGTAGCTGAGAGTATGGACCGACCCCTAAGGACTGCAGGACCAGGGTTGATATAGTCTAGGGAGGTAATTAGTGTGATGAGCAACCTGCAGGTGGTAATCAGCTGGATTGGTGGCAGCTTCTCAGAATGATGAGGGGCATGGCCATGGGAGTTGACTGGAGGCAGGCAGAGGAGGACAGAACAAAACACAAGCACATAGCAAACAACAGCAAACAGGGGAATGACAGGACACATGAGGAAAGAAGGTCTGGGGAAACAAAGGTCAAAATACAGGGACAGACAGGGATCCTGACAGCTGTTGTCCCATTTATTAGAATTTAACACAAAAGTTCATGGGCATGGAATAAAGAGGTCATCTTTGTAATCTTATTTATTTAAACCTCACTTGCGTACAGACCAGAGTGAAGTTACTATTAATGCTGACTTAACAGTTCCTGCTCAACATTAAAAGCATTCTACCAGAGAAACAGCTTTTATTATGAAGCTGTTGCGATGTAGTGTTAGTTCTGACAGCAGGAAGTCATCAGTAATGTGTCTACTAAACAAGACAACAGACATTTTGGTAATTTCATTCAGGATCACTTTTGTCAAAGAAGGCTTTTATTGCATGAGCAGTAATTTACATTTGACAGTATGGCTTTGTTCTGGGACCTCCCCGTCCTTCTATGTACCTGCATGGAAGCATAAGGTAGGGAGAGCAGCAGTCACCCGCATCGACTGAAGACGCGTCCGTCAACTTTGTTCGGTCCTTTCCGCATATTCCACCGGCAGCGTGTCAGACGCAGAGCGTTTTGGTCTGCCTGTTTTATTTTACTTCTTTATTTGGTCATGTTTTCTTGATTTCTGTTCTTCTATCGTGGGTAAACGTTGTTAAACGTCTTCTTTTTTGTCCATTGTGAGACAAAGTTAAAATAGCTGCTGTGTTTTAGTCATTAAATACATGAATCCTCCCCATTTATTGCGTAACTATTTCACATACCGTGTCTGTAGCGGGAGGAGAATGCATTTCTTGTCCAAATTGAGACTTCGGGTATAGATGGTGATGTAGTGAAGTTTTTCCTAAACCCCCATGTGCAAAATCCCTCTCCGAGCGGCTTCCGTCAGAAATATACTCGCTGCCATCTTTAGTGGAGCAGCGCGGCAAGCCGCTCCTGGGACGCTTCTGAGGAGGGCCGTGGTGCAGCCGGTGGGATATGAAGCATTGACTTTAATGACGGGAATTCTTTCTGGCAGCCACGTCGGAGATGGAACTGGTGGAAAATAGCCTTAAGGAGCAGCAGCAATACTGACAAAAGACCAGCATACGTCCCTGCCTCCCATGCACCTACAGTCAGTCCAGTCAGTCACTACGAGCGAGCCTACAGCCCAGGCAGTCTCCACTGCGGACTCTCTACCCCCGCAGCGCCGGCGAGCGATCCAGACGCCATTCGGGATGGGGAGTTGGTCTGCAGGATCATGCAGGCCCTGCCTCCAGCTGCGGCAAATGATCCAGACGCCATCCAGGCCAGGGAGTTGGCCCGCAGGGTCCTACAGTGTGGCCTACGCGGTAGTAGCGCTGCTCCTCTGTTTCCTGTCGCTGGACGGGTCATCGACGTCCTGTCTCCAGCTCCTGCATCCTCCGGCGTGGTCAACACCCTGCCTCCGGCTCTGTCCTCCAGCGTGGCCGACGCCCCGCCTCCAACTCCTGCTGTCTCTGGTGCGGTCGACACCCCGCCTCCGGCTCCTGCTGCCTTCAGGTGGGTCGAAGCCCTGCCTTGTCATCATCCCCTGGAGGGGTTCCCCAAGCCCGTCCTGCCCCGGGGGCATCCTCCGGAGAGGTTTCCCGAGCCCGTCCTGCCCCTTGGGCGTCCTCCGGAGCGGTCCCCCGAGGGTTCAAAAGTCAATAGACAGATAAACATAGAAACAAAGAAATGCATCAGATTTGCATCTTACCCTGGTGATGCTCCACCAGAACCTTCACTGCAGACACCTTAACTGGCTTATTGTGATGTCTCTCCAAAATGTTGGTTCCAATCTGAAAGCCTACCCAAACCCAACATTCATACAGTAATTTAAATATAAAACACCCACTTGGAAAGAGAATTTCCAACTCCTGCACAAACAATAACATGTTAGAAATGAGGGTTGTTGTCCTGCTGAATGATGAAATGTGGTCCCATGAATTTGTTCTGCCTGTGAGCACAAATAATAGTCCTGTACACCTCCTGCATTCAATTTGTTGCTTCCATCAGCGGTATAACCATCAATGAATGGAGCGGTGCCATCTTCATCGGAAGCCATACATGTCCAAGCCGTAACAGAGGCACCACCATGTTTGACAGATGAGGTAGGGATTTGGTCTCATGAGCTTCTCCTGTTCCCTTCCAGCCATCATTTTGATAGAAGTTTTGTTGGGTCAGTCCATAGATCTTTGTTTTTGATGGTTACCAGGGGTTTGCACATTGTGGTGAACCGTCTCAGTTTCTCCTGGAGTCTTGTCTTGATGGTTGATGGGAGAACATGTTCACCTTTGTCCTAGAGACCATTCTTGACTTGCTGTGCAAGAGGGGTATATGAGCTGTACTTTAGATCTTTAGCCCCTCATTGCCGCATCATGTATAAAAGGTCCCACTCGTTTTCAGAGATATAGCTCAGTCAAATCTAAACACACATCTGTTATATACATGTTTTCAGATGAAGTGTGCTTACACTTTCAGACAATATTATCATCTCAGATCTTCGTTTTGAATAAGCAGTCATAAACTGCTTGGGTTTCTGAGAGGAAACCTGTTTTCTTCAGTATCACATTAATCTGTGCTAGTAAACAGTTACTTAAGCATGCTTTTAATGGGGCCAATGTGCCAAAATATAAAGAAATATAGGGTAGTAAAACAACAAACAAACAAGACTTTAAGTATAGCATAATTTTTTTTATAACGCAGCATGATTTGATGGCACCAATTATTCCTTAAAACGCAGTCACAATAGAAATATTCATTGATACAGTCCTATGAAATGTAAGAACAACAGATACACTACTTAGGGCACACACACACTGCTGACTTGTCATTTTTCTACCCTGCTCCATTCATCCAGACAGCTCCTGTCCAGTGTTTCCGTGTCACAGTGACTTGGGGGGCCTTGGTTTTAGAAAGGAGACAAATTCTTCAGGCTTCAGAGGCCTCTGGCAGCGTGGTACAGCGAGGAAAACAGCACACTCAGCAATGCCCTTCACTTCTAACACGTCACACTCACCCTCATGAAGGCAGGGTGGAGGCGAATGAAGACATCTGTTTGTGTGTGTGTGACAGAGTGTGTTTACACATGAAGATGTTAAGGAGTTTGACAAATGAGAAATAAGGGGTTGGGGTGCTGTGTAAGACCTTGTGGTTTAGCTTTCTTGTTTAAAACAGCATCAGAGCACGTTGCTGCATCGGTATTGAGATGTTACTCCCCTCCAAACGACATCATCTCTTCTACAAGCACAAAAATTACGATAAATCAGGCCAAGGAGATCGTGGACTGTTGCTCAACTATAATGAATAACAACCAATCAGCCCCGCCCCCATACAACACCACAGCTCTATACATGAAGTGAATGCTATCACCCTCCACATCTCTGTCTGGGGCTCTCTGATAAGGGATAATTGCATCTTTGCTTATCAGGGAGGTATGTTCCTGAGCCCTCCTCCCCTGGACACAGAGTGAAACCAGATAACTTTGCATCAGGGACAAAAGAGACAGCATGAGCAAATAGACAAAGAAGGGTGTGATCAGCTAGGACATTAATGCTTGAATATGAAATTGAAGGAGCTGCATCTGCTTCTTGTTGCTGCAGCACACATTAAAGCCAAACATAAATCTGCCCGTACTCCATAGCTTCTGATCAATCTCAAAGACACAATGTCTATCCAAGGCACTGGGAAATGTTGCCTTCTCACGAATTGAGAAATGATGCCGTATTAATTTCGTAAGACCTTTTGGTTGCTTTTTAGACAGTCAGATTCTCTTCCACCATTTCAAACTATACCGTAGGCATTCGGGGTAATTCAGGTTGAACGGATAAAACAACAATCAGCTTAAGTTATGACTGATACTTTTTCATCCTCTTCTGTCTCCTGTGGTGCACCCCAAGGCTCCATCTTGGGTCCAATGTTATTTACATCGTATATGCTCCCACTGGGGTCTTTTCCATTATGTTATCTATGCTATGCTGATGACACACAGCTTTACTTCTTCCTAAAACCAAGTAGAACACTTTACCTTAAGTCTCTTTTAAGTTGTCTTGATGTTGAATCAACTTGAGTCAAGTGAAAGTAAGAGAGAGGTTCATATCATCAAGTCTCAAAACTGCCAGCCTTTTGGTTATCATTTTTTGGGCGGCTACCGGAAGCCCTCCTGAGCCTAATGGAATGAAAACTCTTTATTTCAAATGGAAGACCTTGTAGCCTTCCATACACAGTCTAGCCAAATATTAGGTTTTGATCTAGTCTTATTAAAATAAACCTGTTTTTTCTTTCGGGGATCTGGAGACTGGGACTTGCTTCATGTTAGGACTGAGCGATATGTCCTCACAGCAGTGTGTATCCCTATTAAAGCACTGTCTAGACACCTGTACTGCAGAATTTGCAGTTGTCGAAGTAACTTCAAGTTTAACTCTGGGTTTCAGTTCTATAAAGAAGGTTTACTTCTTACCGGGATACATCACCATGCTAACTTATGCAGCTGAGCTAATTGGCTTTGGAGCAGGTTGTGTTCAAGATAACAGATCAAAACGTACAAAAGTCCTGCCTGAAGACTAATCAATTCTCTCGGAAAAAGGTCATCACCAATCGCTTGGTGCAAGAGCAAGACCGTGCTTTGACATTATTTTTGGTAATAATGGATGATACATCCTCTGAGCTGAAGAGGAGAGGGACCATCCAGCATGTTATCAGCACTGAATTCAAAATCCATTATCTATGATGGTACTGGATGCATTAGTGCACATGGCATGGGTAGCTTGAACATCTGGAAGGAAGCATTAATGCTGAATGATATATTCAGGTTTTGGAGCAACATATGCTGCCATCCAGACAACGTCTCTTTCAGGGAAGGTCTTGTTTATTTCAGCAGAACAACGTCCAACCACATTCTGCACGTATTCCAACAGCATGGTTCTCTAGTAGAAGAGTCCGCTGATAAAGTGGCCTCCTGCAGTCCAGATCTGTCAATCATTGAAAACATCTGGAGCATCAGGACATGAACAATACAACAAAGGAGACCCTGAACTGTTGAGCAGCTGAAATCCTCTATCAGGCAAGAATGGGACAACATTCCACTTTCAAATCTCCAGAAACTGGTCTCCTCAGTTCCCAAACATTTACAGAGTATTGTTAAAAGAACACGTGATACAGCACATATCATGATCCTGTACCAACTTTTTTGAGACGCATTGCTGGTGTTAAATTTATATTTTACATCAAAGATATTTTTTTATTAAACAAATACAATTATGTTCTACATTTTATATTTTGTCTTTGGTCTATTTGTAATCAAATATGGGTTTACATGATTTGCAAATCTTGTTTGCAAATTTTGCTATTTTTTTTATATTTTACACAGCGTCACAACTTTTTTATGAACAGGGTTGTACAGGCCATGGGAATACATCTAAAAAACATTAATTTAATGGGACACACGTAATTATAGTCAGATCTTCCTGCGTGCTAGTGATGGGAAGGAGATAGCTAATATAAGCCTTTCAACATTCTTTTTGCATTTGGCAGCTGCAGCTGTTCTGTTTATATGTATTTTTCTGGGATCATAGTTTGCCTTCACTTGTAAAATCTGCCACTCTGCTGCCAGTACACTTGTCCATGTTGTTGTCTAAGTTTTACTGCATTGATTTTGATTCTTTTTTTAATCAGTCCATTATGAGTCTGACAGTGTTATAGAAGGGCAATGATAAATTGGTGGAGAGTATTGTAACTTTGACCCAACTGCAAAAGGCTTATGTAAATATGGTTTTCTAAACAAATTATCAAACTTTTATGAAGTTTTTAGTTGGTACGGAGGCAGAATAACCCTGTATGACTCTGTACGCTAGACGATACCTGTGGCTTTCAAAGTGCCAGCAACTGAACGAACCAGACAAACCTGCACAATTATCAATCTAATTTTTGTTTGCCAAGATTAGAAATAAAAGGACAGAGAAGGAGGGAGAGAAAAATAAAAAGATTGGTGGAGGCAGATAAATATGAACATTATATGTCAGCATGAAATTTATTTTCTGTTGCTTGTCCCTCTGTGACATCAAGCTGCAGAGCTCAGGACAGCTCCAATGACCTGTAAATAGGTTCATATACTAGAGACTTTAAAGTTGCTCATCTCACAGCTCCAGCTTTTTGCTTCTGTTCTCAACCTCGTGACACAAATAAATACACCTCTGCTGCACGAACATTGATATTTACTTTGAAAACACATGTATTTAGTAAGGAAAAATGAATTCAAAATGAAATACATTTTAAAAATGTGAACAAAGAATTAAAAAAAACATTTGAACACTTTTAAAAGGAAAAAAAGAATAAACATGTATCTGCATTTGTATTCCTTTATTTTTTTCTCTACTCCCTAATACAATTTATTAATTACAAATTTATTTCCACAAAATTTTTCCAAGTTATTTATTTCTACATTTTAATATATGTATAAACATGTTTAAACTATTGGGAGCATCAAAACATAATGTCAACTATTTAATTTATTTTATTGTGCATCTATTTATCTATCTGTTTATTTACATATTTCACTTGTTTGGGGCCAACCCTCAGTTAAAAACTGGACTGTAATTTGAGATGAAAAAATAAAACCTTTTATTTTCTATTCCAAATTAAAACTTGAATGAAAAAAAGAGTTTTGCTAATACTGTCTTCTGTTACTGATCCAAGATTGAAGGAAATTAAGCAAAATTAAGTACTTTTATTGCCATTCCCACATGTGGCTGCTGTTCAGCAAGAGTTACAGTTTGTAGGATTTAATGGCATCTAGTGGTGAGGTTGCATATTGTGACTAAGTAAAAACCTCCCTTAGGCCTTCCAAACATGTAAAATAATCTACGGTGGCCATGACAAACATGAAAGGCTGAACCTTTAATCTGGCTTTGAGGCATCTCAGACAATCTTATATTTTGTTTTAATGGGGAACGTGAGGCCGTAGGCCAATAAGACGGACGAGCTCGGCGTGCTGGTAAAGACCCAGAGAGAGTACCGGGAGTGCAGCATCATGTGTTTCACTGAAACATGGCTGCACTCACATTTCCCGGATCACAGTGTGGCTGCACCCGGCTTCAGAACCGTTCCCTGCTTCAGGACCGTTCCCTGCTTCAGGACCGTTCCCTGCTTCAGACCGTTCCCAGCTTCAGCTTCCCTGCTTCTGGACCGTTCCCTCCTTCAGTTTTCAGGACCATTCCCTGCTTCCATTCCCTGCTTCAGGACCATTTCCTGCTTCAGGACCGTTCCCTGTTTCAGGACCGTTCCCGGCTTCAGGACCGTTCCCAGCTTCAGGACCGTTCCCTGCTTCTGGACCGTTCCCTCCTTCAGGACCGTTCCCTGCTTCAGGACCGTTCCCTGTTTCAGGACCATTCCCTGCTTCAGGACCATTTCCTGCTTCAGGACCGTTCCCTGTTTCAGGACCGTTCCCGGCTTCAGGACCGTTCCCTGCTTCAGGACTGTTCAAGCAGACAGAGACGTTGTAGAGAGCGGTAAGAAGAAAGGTGGAGGGATTGCAATCTATGTGAACGAGAGGTGGTGCAATCCCAACCATGTGTGTGTGAAGGAACATTTCTGTAGCCCAGACATTGAACTTCTAGCCGTGGGGATGCGTCCGTATTATTGGCCAAGGGAGTTCTCATCCACCATTGTTATCGCTGTGTACGTTCCTCCATCAGCTGACGCAGATGCAGCAGTAGACACCATCCACTCCACTGTGTCCAATCTGCAGACTAAGCATCCCGGTGCATTTTTGTTAGTTACTGGAGGCTTTAATCACTCTTGATAAAGCACTGCCAAATTTTCACCAGTACGTGAACTGCCCCACATGGAACAATAAAACCGTGGATCTTCTACATGTTAATGCCATGGATGCATACAGTGCTACTGCCCTTCTCCCCTTTGGTAGGTCTGTACACTGAGGATTCCTGTCTGATCCTACTGTGTTTCCTCCTCATGTGTGTTGTCATTTCCCCATCTGTTTGTTATTGTTTGCCACGTGCTTGTGTTTTGTTTGTGTTCCTCACAGTATCCTCCTCCAAGCTCTGCCCTCTGACTCACCGTTCTCCGTCAGCATAGCTGTGCCTCATCTCCGTGATCACCCCGCTGAATTAAATACCCCGATCTTCCGTCAGCTCTTCGTCAGTCCGTCCGTTAACCTACCCGACGTCCCGTCCCGTAAGTCTGTCCGTCTCCTTGCATGAGATATCCTGGTTCTGACTCCCCGTCTGTTTCCTGTGTCCTGCCGTTCAGTGTCGAGCCACGGGCATTCACCTGAACGAAGAAGATTCCAGATCGTTCCACGGAGATCATCTGCTGCAATCTTGGCGATCCTGTGCTGAGCTTCGAGCGTCACACAGTCGACCCTGCCTTTCTGTCCAGTGTTGAGCCTCGAGTATCACCTGTACAATGGAACCTTCCAGTTTGTTCCTCGGAGATCAGCTGTTGAAGGTTTGGCCATCCTGTGTAGAGCCTCGGGTGTCACACAGTCGATCCTGCCTGTCTGCTGCGCTGGTGGAGAACCTCGGGATTCCCCCAGCGAAGCCATGCCCACGCTATGTACCTGTCTGCCTGCCTGCCAGCCGCAATCCGCAATGGAGCCAGCTTCCAGCTCAGAAGGAGAGAGGAGACTCGTCTCCCTGCTGAACATTGTTTATCTCTGCTTACTGTGTGTCAGTGTTTGGTGAGAATAAAGGACTCTCTGGGTCGAAAAGAAACATCTTCCTACTGTGTCTGGGTCCGTTACAACACCATATCATAACAGTACACAACCTGGTCCTGCTGACACCTAAGTATGTTCCTCTGGTGCAGAGTCTTTGCAATATTGTTTAGTTAGTTTAATATAATATTATTATATTTGTATTGTATATATTGTACATATTTTTTCTATCTATCTATCTATCTATCTATCTATCTATCTATCTATCTATCTATCTATCTATCTATCTATCTATCTATCTATCTATCTCTCTCTCTCTCTGTCTGTTATGAATCAAATTATCTTCCAAAGATGTCCCAAATTCTTCAGCATGTATTCACAATCACTCAGCCGTAGCAGTATTCAGTATAGGTGCACATGCATCCACATTCACACACAAAAAATAAGCTTTGCATTTGAAATTTAAGAGAGCAAATCAGTGAATTAAAATGAGGTGTCTGAACACGAATCACTTCACGCTCTGGGCAGTACACACTGTTATCCTTCTGAAAATGAGCATTTCTCACCAAGATTTGGACCAATGCAGTGTAACCTAAACACAGATGCACAAATGCCCGCACACAGGAACAAAGAAACGACTTGGTAAAGCAATCTAAATGTGAGTCAGATGCTGAGCGGGGTTGTTATTCAGCAGACAGGAGGTATTTATGCTGCAGAAAAGGACTAAGAGCCACCTACATGCAGCCCTTGCAAGAACGGCATTGGTATGCAGCGAATGGTGGCGACCCAAATTAAAAAGGAATGTATTACACAGGATTTTACACTTGGTCGACCAGGCTGGCGAAAACTCATCAATCCACAGAGTAAGAGATAGCTCCAACGGGAGGGTGGTGGGGTGTGTTTAGGATGGGGGAATGGTCCTTGTACTTGTTTTCTGACCTTCTGAAAAACATTGAGAACAAATCCATCTATAAACAGTTATTTTCCATTATGTTGTTATTATTTATGCATTCAATGGACTGAAATACTCAGTGTTGTGTGACTGGAACATTTTTACTAAGTACTGGAGCCTTTTTAAGGCCTAAAGTCAGTTTCAGATGTTTTGTTTGTTGGAACTGGGTTTGGAACTGGTTGGTTTCGATCTGTGACAGGACTCAGGACTTGGTTTTGCTTTGGGAATAGATCTTATGATGTGTTGGACTTAGCTTGGTCCTGTTAGCCTTGTTTTAGGACTGAATTTGGGACTTGTTGGTTTTGACTTGGAACTGGTTGGTGTAGATCTGTGACAGGACTTGATCTTTGTGAATAGGTCTTATGTTGTGGTGGACTTGTTATGCTTTACTTGTTGGCCTTGTAATGAGCTTGAAATGTGGTTGTCTTGTCAGGAGGATGGACTTGGGACTTACTTCCACCTGATGTGATCACTACTTTTATAGGCAGAGTCTGCCAGATGTTTTAGTACTACGTTCTTAAATGGCTGCTTGTTGAATTTAAGGTCTCTCACTAACACATGATTAATTTGTGAATTATTTTACTTTGTCCCATTATGTAGTATTTTAATGATTGTAACTTGCTGAAATACTGATGCCCCTCTCATTGAGGCATGTCCCCATGAACATACATTCTGTAAATGCACTGAGTTATCTGGATGAGGAGGGGGACTTCCTGTTATTTCAAAGGCCGTCCAAAAATGTACACCAATTAATATTGGTAATTTTATGTCTTTCAAGCAAATTGTCAGTCACTACAGTCTTTTTTGTGCTGTTATGTTGCCCTTTGTGGAAGAATGTGGTCACTTACTTTCATCACTGCATCACATCACTATGAGAAAGTCTTACTTGAATATCCACTTGGATAACCAGAAAAACAAACTTGTATCAGAGTTCCTTAATCGTATTCATACTTTTGACCGTACTCACCCATCAACATGGTCAAACTCTCCCTGTAATTATCACTTAAGATGTCCATTATCTATACCTGCTTTATCTTTTTAAGACAAAGTGTGGTTCTCCCTGGAAAGGTCGCCAGTCCATCACAGGGCCAACACAGAAAGACAAACAGAAATCAACATGCATGCTCGGGTTCACACCTACAGACAATTTAGAATGACCAATTAACCTAACTTGCATGTTTTTTGGATGGTGGGAGGAAGCTGGAGTACCTGAAGAGAACATGCAGGCTCCTAACTTCAAGGCTTGAACCCTGAGCCTCCTTGCTGTGCGGCGATAGTGCTAACCACTGCATCACCATGCCGCCCATTACTTATGTTGTAAAGCTGGTATTCTTCTAGAATATGAACAAGCATGTTTCTGACCAGTTACAGGCCATCACTTCGCAGACATTCAGAATTTTTTAGACACTTATCCGGCTTGTAAGCAGCTTAATCTGCGAGATAAATTTACGACTATATTCATGTAATGATATGCGGCCACTCTGGACCCTGTAGTTCCCTTTAAAATATCCTAAACCTGTCCTGCTTTAACAAAATCATCACTGTTGGTAAGTGACCGTGTCGGGAGCATTAGCGGGGAATTTGGGCATGCTGAATAAAAAATGGAAAGCTTCCAAATTAAGGTGCAATTTTAATATAGTCAGATTTTGAAAAGAGTTTAACACAACTGTAAAGGAAGAAAAATCAAAATAAACCACATTTAACTGCAAATACTCATAAACCCAATCTGATTTTCAGTACCATTAGTTTATTCACCACCCTCGTTATTCCAGTGAAGTCTCTTTTATTGAGAGATGTGAAACATTTTGATCTTATTTTGTTAATAAAGGTTCAAACATTACAGCCCAAATCATGCAATTTCTGTTAATCCAACCACACAGTGAGGTGTATCAGCGTTTTAATTCATTCTCTTTGGTTTCCCAGACAGATTTACTGAAAATGAAGTTTTGCTCCTTTCCTTAAGATGTTTCATAATTTTAGAAAAGGTTTCTGCCATTTGATCTTCAGATATTTTAGCAATATTTAATAAGTCTTTATCTTCAGGGGCTGTTGCTAAAATGTATAAACTATATACTATACTATATATTATTATATACAAACTTGTACAAATTTATAATTATTAGGAGAAATCCAATAACCACTTCCAAGTTGTACAAAATACTGCAGCTAAATACGAGGACATTTCCCCTAATCTTGCCTCATTGCTCTGGTTACCTGTGGTGTTCAGAAGTGATTTAAAAATTTTAGTGCTGGTTTTTAAGCTTACATTATTTTACATTGCAAGGCCTGGGTAGTGAGGCCTTTACCATAGGGGCTCCACAATGGAGTAACCATCCATCGGGAATCAGGCAAGCTACCTCACTGTCCTCTTTAAAAACGTAAAGTTGGCTTTTTTTTGGCGGAGTGGGAGGGGCATTAACAGATGAGGCATTTGCCTTACTAAATGCCATAAATTAAATTGCCATTACATTTTGTCAACATTAGTACATTTCAATAGTGACCAAACATAAGGTGGAAATCAGATGTCACAAACCAAATTTATGAGTACCAATAATCCTTTGGGATACAGATGTACTTTTTAAAACTTAATATCACAAACAGTCACTATGGAGCAGTGGTTTTGTGATTGTACTACATTTGTATGTTTTATAGAAGAGAGGCCTTGGCACAGAACTGCTCTCTTTTACTTCTGTGAAGCACAAAATAACCAACTGGGCAAAGACCGCCTCGGACTCGGAGTTAAGATACTTCTTATTTGTTGGAGGAGTCCATGTCGTTTTACAAAGCTGAACTTTCAGACGGACACTGTTTGTGAAACTGTTTATGGCGATTCAACTGTACATTCTTTTGAGAATACACACACAACTAGTGGCCTGTTGCATTTCAGTTTATCACAACTGTCACATTTTGCCATCATCGTCCAAACATTCATTCTGCTTTCCCTCATCTCTCTGTCATCTCAGATCCAGCAACTCTCACCTGATTTCTCTCACCTGATTTCCCTCACCTGTCTCCACACCTGCAGCCACTTGATTAGCTTCCTCAGTATGCTGCATTCAAATGGAATTCGTGAGCTCCTGGTTACAAAATGGGAAGTCTTATGCACCATATTCTTGGCATTCAAATGGTCAAGTCATAGAAATGCAACGTGGACAGTGTCTGGAAGACACAGATGCTAACCATTTATTAAGCTAACAGGGGGTTAACTTAATGCAGAAAATACAAAGACGCAGAGGGAAAAGATGAAGCTGTTGGGAAGATCACCATTTCCCTCAGACGTAGATTATTATCTAAGTTATGAAGACAAACTCTCCATGACTAAAACTACAATATATTAGCTGAACATCCAACCAAACATTAACCTCCATGACCTCTGACCTTTCTGTAAACATCAGTAAACACGTCACAACTGGTGAACTCGAGGATTGTAGAACAGTTAGAGCTCTGACTTGGTGAACATGACAAAAGAGCACCGTTCATACAGACTCTTCTCTGTACACAGTTAATACGACACCATTTGAACGCAGCATTAGTCCTGATTGCCAGCTTGTCCTCGTGCTCTCTATTATTCCATAACCTGTTTTTATGACCCCAGTGATTTTGACAGTGCTTAAAACCCTGGCCTGTCTCATCACACATACATGTTAGTATGCTTACTTCTGTAGTACATCAATGTTGACAGGGTTGTGTTGTCACAAGTTGCACAACGACGTTCTACACTTACTGTAAATAAAGGGAACATTTGAATACATTATCTGTCAACATATCTGCCGGCTTAGTTTGATTATTGTACTTAAAAATGAATGTGCTTTAAAGTCCTCTGTTTCACACAGACGACAAACATACTGATGACTTCTATCCAACAGTAGTAAAGTGGTAGTCCAACTTCTTCAACTTCAACCTCCTCAGACTCCACAGTTAGAAAATAGGTTGGTGGTCTGTTAAGAGTGAAAAATGCATCCTGTACTTATTTTGTGGACTGTTTTCAGCACATCATCCAAGTACTCATAGTTCACCGCACGTCTTAATACTTGAAAGTGTGAACGCATTTACGCACTCTAAATATTAAGCGATTTTAAACACAGCTCCCTTTTCTGACTCCTTGTTTTTTGGAACCGTTTTAGAACTCTTTTTGGTTCAAATAAACTTGTTTTTAAGTCAACAACTGTTTTAGAATGAGATTTGTATACAAACCAAACACTTCCTCATGATGCTGCTTTATCAAAAAAGCAATATTAATACCAAAATGTAACCTACATACAGTACTCATTTCACAAGATATTATTCCAGGGTTCCTAGTGAGGTGAATAGGAGCTGACCAACCCATTTCGGCTGCAGGGCTTCCTAGCTGGTTGATCTAATGATGGACAAGTATCAGAGTGATTGCTTGACTAGAAGACGTCATTGAAAGTTTGGATCCAAGTCCTCATGGCCTGTGAGGTTAAATACTCTGTGTTGTAGCTGCAATAAATCAAGTTCTTCCATGTGCCCTGAATTCCACTTCCAATTAATCAAGAAGGATTTGTGAGAATTAATTGGTGGGCCTTGTACGCCACCTTATCAAATGTAAATTGCTTATTGAGGCAAAGTAATTAAAAGGAAACCCACACCCGAGGAGCTCCATCTGTTGCATTAAGGACACACTTAGACAACAGGTTCGGGGCGATGTGCAATGCAAGAATTTTGATATGATGGCGACTCAATTAAGTCAGAACACACACGTTGTAGGAGATCGGGGGCGTACACTCCCCTCGTATTCTTGCTTTAGGGTTGTCTCCGAGCTCCTTGATCAACACAAAGATGTAACAATCGCAGCTTAATTAGTCAAATAAAGTGTGTAGTTTCAGTCAACCCTGAGGGACAAATAAACAAACAACTGCACACAGTACTACAACAGTCTCTATTATTACAAAGAACACTGCGGTGTATAAAAACTCCTGCTGCGTATTCACACGCTCATGTGGAATACATGATATGTAATTGCATCCATAATTGAACACCTTTTTTTTTTTATAATATTTTTCACAATCATGTTGTTTTTGAAAATAATAATTATTGTAAGGCCTTCTTAAAATGCAGTTTGAGTTCACACCTGCAGTAAAAGCAGACAACAGTGATGATGGATAATGTGCAATGTTTTTAGCCTCGACCAAAGTAAATAAAACTTGATAATTTATAGCCTGAAGTTGATGTGTAATTTACATCTGAAAAAACCTTCCCAAAATCACAAAATTAACAACTGTGGGCTATCCGGACAAGAAGAGACCCCAGAAAATGTTAAATTAATGTCCAGTAAAAATGTACTCCCTTATCTCTGTAAGAAAACTGTAAATTAGAGAGTAAATAACAGTCAGTGACACTTACGTTATTTAACTTGTTCTAAAAGTTCTCAACTACAACCAAATTTGATGCAACAGAAATTATACACAACAATGTAGCATCCATTTCAGTCACGGCGTTACTAAGCGGCCTCTCAATTAAATTAACACACTCACAAACCTTGAAAAATGGTAACAGGTTGTGTTTCAGAAACTGATGTGGTCTGGTGATCGTACGTACAGCACCTCCAGGGTGAAGAGGGTTAATACTTCACTGTAATAAATTTAATTAAAATATTTATAAATTGATGTGCTTAAAGGTGACGTTATTAACTTTAGCAGAGCTATTTGTTTTCTATATCATGATTAACATTAGTTACTGCGACACTGCCCAATCATGTGGGATAGCAAACTGGAATTAAAACTGCAAGCAGTGATGTACGGGCCCTCGCACTCCCACATGCCGCCTCTATCCATAGAACCTAAATTCAAGTCAGTGGGACAAAATCCCTCGGACTAGTTCGACAAAGTACGTGTCAGAATCGCCCAAAATGGTGACTAAATTAAAAATGGTGGACTTCCTGTCGAGTTGACGTAAAGGTGCAATGTAACTTTTTTGTGTGTCTAGGTGTGATACACATGTCCACCAGATTTGGTGAATTTAGGTAAATGTGGCCGCCGGGGCATCTCTTTAGGGGGCGCTCTCGAGCTGTTTGGCCACGCCCACTCGCAAAACACATCAGATGTATCGTCTCACCAAGCCGGATGTATGTGACACATTTCATGAGGTTTCAAGCGCACTGCACATCCCGGCCTCGGGGAGGCCTGGGGGAGGCAGTGCGCACGCGGGAGTGCGAGGACCCGTACATCACTGCTTGCAGTTTTAATTCTTATTAAAAACCGGAACTGAGGATAATTAATTATATAACTACATTTATTATTTTGTATGTTACATTTATAAAATGTTGGGGTTGTTGTGGTCAACGTTTTACATTCATTTGATGTTTTTTTCATATCCGTGCTGACTTCATCAAATACATCCATTTCAAGGTGCTGTCAGTGATGTGAGGAACCAGAACCTTAGGCCTCATTCATTAAGTTCTCTTAAAGTTTCTCTTAAATTTGTCAAGAAAGGTCCAAACAAAATGTCCAATCCATGACTTGTTGTTCAACCACTGATGTTTCTGCACCTTTTTTCTCATCATGACGAATCACTGAAAATCCATCCTGAAAAAAGGGCATGAGACTGCAGAGCCGTGTGCACACGGACTCACTAAAACTGAGGGAAATAAGAGAAGTTGGGAGAAACTGAAATAATGGCTAACCCACAATCCGACGGTGGCAGAATCAAAGGACAGACAGTCAAGACTTGATACAAGAGTTGGTACAAGAGCAGCATCTTCCTGTGAGGAAACAAAGCAACGCAGGCCCCCTTATGTTGTCCTGCCCTTGGACACCAAGTGGAGTCCCAACTGTTGCTGTTAGCAGTGACATAAAGTGTGTTAGAAAAGAAGTCAAATGCAAAGTTTCTCAGGATTTTTCTGCGTGGACATCGTTACAAAGTCCAGGATACATCTGAGTTCAAGGAGAAGTATTAGGTCAGTTATGTGAGTTCACAGAGACGTGGAATCTAGAAATGTTCGACTCCAACTCCAATAGGAGGAAAATCTTCTGAGGTTCTGAAGAGGAGGTACTGCTGCAGGAAGTGACCTACAAAAGAGCTGCTTCCTCTGGATGGAAAATAAAAAAAGATGAATGAGGTGCAATTGCTCTTTCAGGAGAATGGGGCACAACTGATGAAGTTCAAAAATGGTTTGATTTAAAATGTGAGGCCAAAGAAGCACTGCCAAATAGAGAAGAAAAATAAGATGGAGTTAACTGAGGGGGGCCAAAACATCGAGGTGATTAATGGTGAGACAGTGCTTACATGTCTGTGTGTTTAATAAGCAAGCAAGGTTTGTATTCAACATTTAAATATTTGTAACAGGTCATAATTTGTTTTTAAAATGAATTCACACAAGAGGTAAAAACCCTCCTTGGCAGAACCTGGCAGCACAACGTCTGTACCTGCAGCAGAACCTCCAAATCTTCTTCAACTGCCCCACGTCTCGTCTCCGATGGTCCTGGACAGCCAGCGAATGAACCAAACACGGACACAGATCGCCTCACTGGTCACAATCTCAGACACCATAAAGACATTCACACACATTTAGGAGAGTAAAGATTCACTGAAACCTGTTAAGACATTTCTTTGTAATCACGGTTCCAGGCCCGGTGTTCTCTGCACTGCAACAGATGACCTGCTGAAAAAAATCATCTCTAAATTCAGTGAGTTTCGGCTCTCCAACTGATGAATGATATGAACAACCTCGGGCTATATGGAAGATGTACTACAAATACATATTTTTGTTTACTGCAGTGACTTTTTAAAAACTTCAGACTTTTCTCCAGAAATTTAATTTCTTACTTCCGGCTACTCATAACTGTAAATATGAAACTAAATTGCAGTCTAACAATGAGTCAGTAAACACAGTGTTTTTTTAAACTGTTTTACAAATTCTCAACAGCAACTCTACAAATGTTATGCAACAAAAATGAAACCAAACAATTATTCATTCATTTCACGAATTGTAGTTATTGTCATTGAATTACTCTGTAAAACTAAAACAAACAATCAAAACAAGTTGCTACTTAGCTGAGATGTAATCTTTCACTTTGGTATCAACAATTATTGTATGAAACTGCTCAATCGTCAGTGAAACGTTCAGCCAATTATATTACTGTCAACCTCAGGTCAGACTGAAAACATGCACAGAGGCACACGCCAGAAATCCAGGAAATCCTAGAGAGGCTATTCTCTGAAAAGTGCACCAGATTTTGGGATTAACAAAAAAAAAAAAGGAATCTGCATTCTCATCAATTACCCCAAATTTGACTTTGACTCAGAAGAACACGGTTTGTTTCCTGTTTCAAACTAGTGGTGAGTTTCTTTTAACCCTTACCTTTCCACCACTGGTTTTTAACCTGTTTATTACTGTATCAATGACAGCGGTCGTCCTGTCTTAATGAAATATGTATTTGAACCTAAACTCAGAGATATTTTTGTTCCTAGAAGCTGTGCCATGGCACTGTCACATGATTAGTGGGTCATCTGTTTTTAACAGTTCGTCTTTGCTGCCTCTATGTTCGTATGGGTCGTACCAGAGGGGAAGAACAAGCCTCCGATTAAGTTATTTAGATTGGAGGACTTCATGACTTGATGAAATAATATTTCATTAAAATGAGAGCTAGTGTTCAGTCATGTGGTGACAAATGGAGCCATATGTTGCAAAATCTGTTTGTGAGGCTGTACTTCAATATGAAAATGAAGGTTAGATGTATATGATTTTGTTCCATCAGAGCTCATGCATATCAGAAACACTCTTCAGTGTTGTTTGTGTAATACTGGACTCACAATCTGTAGTTTCATGGACTGAAGTGTGGCTCTTTTACCAGCTCACTCTTGCTCTTCCACGAAGGCTGATGCAGCTTCAATGCTTTGTGCATAATTAAATTCACAGAAGCGATTGCTCAGCGCTTTTATGATTTAGAATAATTAATGACGTATTTCAGTGTAAGTCTGACTTCAAAAAGAAGAACAGAAGGTCAAAGAAATGTTTTGGAGATACGAGCATGTCCAGTGTAGAATTATTCAGATATTCAAATTAACTTTATTGGCCTATTCCGTATTCATTGGTGTTGCAGTCTGCGTTTATCATGTCCTTATCCATGGACAGTGAGTGTAGAAAGCAACCGAGGGTGATGGAGAGGATACAATTTTCTATAATAAAAGCTGCCACCGGCTCCGTGTACACAGTCAGTGATGCCTGCAGAGACTCTTTCACCACAGCAGCATTGTTAGGCCACGCTGAAGGAAGACATGTGACAGCAATGTGCAGATCAGCATGTTTGATGTAGTGGAGTTCATTCCACCTTGACAAATGGAAAAAAAAAAAAAAGATGAATGATTCCTTGTATTAAAGATAATTAAGAGAAAGGCACGGCAGTGGAAACAATTAACCTGCATTGCAAACATTTCCTCCTGAACGCCGCTGGCTGCGCTGGAGCTGCGGTGATGTTCTCACTCTGAACCGCTGAGCCGAGGAGTCCCAGCATACAAGCTCAGATCATTGTGGGGCGATTCTCTTTCTCGGGTGTTTTTAGCTGTGTTTTGGGTCATTACCCTGTTGGAGGACCGATGACCTGCGACTGAGACCAAGCTTTCTGACACTGGGCAGCACATTTTGCTCCAGAATGCCTTGATAGTCTTGAGATTTCATTGTACGCTGCACAGATTCAAGACACCCTGTGCCAGATGCAGCAAAGCAGCCCCAGAACATAACCAAGCCTCCTCCATGTTTCACAGTAGGAACAGTGTTCTTTTCTTTGTATGCTTCATTTTTGCATCTGTGAACATAGAGCTGATGTGACTTGCCAAAAAGCTCCAGTTTGGTCTCATCTATTCTCCCAGAAGCTTTGTGGCTTGTCAATATGCATTTTGGCAAATTCCAGTCTCGCTTTTTTATGATTTGCTTTCAACTGTGGTGTCCTCCTCGGTCGTCTTCCATGAAGTCCACTTTGGTTGAAACAGCGACGGATGGTGGTGTCTGACACTGATGTACCTTGACCTTGGAGTTCACCTCTAATATCTTTGGAAGATGTTCTGGGCTCTTTGGTTACCATTCGTATTATCTGTCTCTTCAATTTGCCATCAATTTTCCTCTTGCAGCCGCGTCCAGGGAGGTTGGCTACAGTCCTGTGGGCCTTAAAATTCTGAATAATATGTGCAACTGCAGTCACAGGAACATCAAGCTGATTGGAGATGGTCGTATAGCCTTTATCTTTAACATGCTTGTCTATAATTTTCTTTCTAATCTCCTGAGCAACTCTCTCCTTAGCTTTCTGTGGTCCATGTTCAGTGTGCTACACACCATGATACCAAACAGCACAGTGACTAATTTTCACCCTTTAAATATACAGACTGACTGATTACAAGTTTGAAGACACCTGTGATGCTAATTAGAGGACACACCTTAGTTTAACATGTCCCTATGGTCAAATTATTTTTTTCTAGAGGTACCATCATTTTTGTCCATGCAATTTTGTTATTTTGTTATTATTATTATTTTTTAATGATTCTGTTGAACCACAATTCAAAAGCAATGCCTGCTTTCCATTAGTTCCTTTTCAGTACATGTTTTTGTTTGTTATTACTTTTGTCAGTTTCAAGTTATTTCAGTGACCATTGTGGGTTTTTCTTTCTTTAATGGAAGGGTACCAACAATTTTGTCCATGTGTGTATGTGCATCCTAAGTGTACCCTGAGGGTGTACACAATAACAGGAACACCATTGCAATTGCAATGGTTTATTATTTTAGCAATCTTTGTATTGATTGTTCTGTGTTAAATTGCAAATTGCCTGAATGCCAAGCGTCATGTTTGGAGGAAACCAGGCACCGCTCATCACCTGGCCAACACCATCTCTACGGTGAAGCATGGTGGTGGCAGCATCATGCTGTGGGGATGTTTTTCAGCGGCAGGAACTGGGAGACTAGTCAGGATGGAGGGAAAGATGAATGCAGCGATGTACAGAGACATCCTTGATGAAAACCTTCTCCAGAGCGCTCTGGACCTCAGACTGGGGCGAAGGTTCATCTTCCAACAGGACAACGACCCGAAGCACACAGCCAAAGATAATAAAGGAATGTCTTTGGGACAACTCTGTGAATGTCTTTGAGAGGCCCAGGCAGAGCCCAGACTTGAACCCGATTGAACATCTCTGGAGAGATCTGGAGATGTCTGTGCACCGACGCTCCCCATCCAACCTGATGGAGCTTGAGAGGTCCTGCAAAGAAGAACGGGAGAAACTGCCCAAGAATAGGAGACAAGCTTGTAGCATCATACTCAAAAAGACTTGAGGCTGTAATTTCTGCCAAAGGTGCTTCAACAAAGTATTGAGCAAAGGCTGTGAATACTTATGTACGTGTTATATTTTTGTTCTTTATTTTTAATAGATTTGCACAAATTTTAAACAAACTTTTTTCACTTTGTCATTATGGGATATTGTGTGTAGAATTTTGAGAAAAAAAAAAAGAATTTAATCCATTTTGGAATAAGGCTGTAACAACAAAATGTGTACAAAATGAAGCGCTGTGAATACTTTCTGGATGCACTGTACATTGAAACAAAGAGCTCAACAAAACAATGCATGCAGAGCACAGCAAGACCCAATAAAAGCAGCACGAAACCAGAGGCCCTCCAACTGATTCAGATATGTGCTGCTCTGGGTAATTTCTCGATACGTTCACGGTTGCAGTGCTTATTTAAAGAAAGCAGCTGAAGTCTCCAAATGAATTGCCATGTAAGTTTTCACATTCAATGGTTTGTCTTATATTAGTGCATAACAACCAAAAACCACAAGACGGGTGGTATATAAATAAAAATTCACAAAAATAGCACCAAAAAAAATGTTCTGGTGCAAATGTACACAGTATAGACATGAATGTGTAAGTGTCGTAATACAAAGAATACTATTCATTTGCATGAATGTAGACCGTCGTAATAAATCATTCTGCATCTACAAGTACACAGATGTTCCCTAATGGCATCCTGCAGTGCACACAACTTGTGTTTGGCAAAACTGGTTTGAAAAGTGTCAAATAAGTCCTTCTAATATTGGATTTAACTCTGGAAATTCAGTGTTTCCCCTTTGATTGGAAACGTGTGTAAGTGTAAACCTCGTATATAGCTGGATCTTGTGTGAAACTGGAGGACTTTTAATTTAAAAAGTCGCAACATTCGGCCAACCTGCAGTGTAACTTTAATCTTTTACTCACTCACTGTCAGACACTCTTTATAGCTCCGCCCCCTTGTTGCGGTCAAGCTAGCCTGAAGGTGTTTTCAGATATCATCTATAATTTCAGATAATTTCATAAAAATACTTTGAACTACAATTGGCAGCCATACACAGTGACTGAAATGCTCTGTGAATTAAGACTTCTATAGAACAGAACAGAGACCAGCTTGTATATTCAGATGAAAATAAACCTTTGTTGTTGTTCTTCTTGGGTTTGTATATGTGGGCAAAAAAAGACTCAAACAATACGGAACCATCATCAGCAATAAGACCAGCAACATGCCATGGCTCGCTGCTGTATCTCGCCTCTGCAACAAGGACCAACAGCCCACACAACATATTGTTCATGTATAAGTCAGCGGAGGCAGTGACAATTATGGCAACGGCTGCAGACGTCCTTGGCTGGAGGTTCTGTTTGATCTGCTGTCCTGTCAGGAAAAAAAATCTTTCTGTTCAATCGCTTTGTGAAAAATGAGTCAATTACCGCATTTCTTTGAAAAATTTCCCATTTTAGGTGAGTGGACGGTCATTCATCATCAAAGGTTTGGAGGCGCAGGCTTGCTGACCCTGCAGGAAATCAAAAATCCAACCGATGTGAAGTTTTGGCCCTTTTCCTCTGAAGCATTAGTGTGTGTATCTCTGTCCATGAGGGTGTACGTGAAATGTAGCTTCTAGGTAACGTATGGTCCGGAGGCAATTTGCCATGAACTGAGCCCTTTCTCTATCAACATATGAATATGTCCTGATGATTTACCCGTTTCATCAGTCAGACTGCAGCTGCAGCAGCTCCTGTCCTGCAGCCTGATTCTCCATGCAGCACATTTTCTACATGGCTGCTGTTCTCTGGCCTTTTCTCAAATATGCTTTGTTCTCCTGTGAAATCAAATATTACAAGTTATCCAGTGCACATAATGACATTGTATGGAATCACAGTAGTGGCTTGCAGTATGTTTCTTGGATGATAGTCACTCTGACACTTGGACATTTGAAGTCCAAATTAGGACTCATTAGCATTTGTTTTCAAATATAAGAATTAATTTACTACTATTAGGTGTGTGTATAGTCCAGTTATCGGGATAAATGATGACTCCCCGCAAAAATGTCTTCTGACCTGCTAAACAAGAGTAGATGGCTCTAAGTGTGATACCACTAGTCAGTATTGGACATGAATGTTTTAAGTTTTATCTTGTTGGATTTTGCTGGTTGATCCGGTGAAGCAGTTCAGCCTGCAGGGTTGCATTTCTGTTAACCAGTACCAAGTTGGAGCTGCTCTGACTGGCTACCTGTAAGACGAAGGGAAAGCACATTCAAAAACATTTGTAAGAATGCCTGGAAATTGGTCTGACACTGAGATCAGAGAGAATCTGTCATCCCTATTTTCATCCACCAAGGTGCACCACAAGCGCAATACAGTTGCAGGTATGCTGGGGTGCAATTAGGTGTGGCCAACTTGTTTGATACTTTGGTGAAAACAAGCTCAAGGCGCAATTCCAGCAGAACGCGGAACAGTTATGAAATAGGAGGAACAGATAATTAGGTGTGCCACAACTGACTTCAATCATGGCCAATCAAATCAGTTCCTCTCATCCCCTTTAAAACCACTGCGATGAAGCTTACTGTTAGTTTCTTATGAATGAAAAAGGAGCAGAGCGGCGCTGCCATTCAAACTTTACGGAGGAGGAAACTGACATACTTGTCTGGAGGCTCAGGCCTCCATGGGCTGATGATGTTTAAATGATATTGGATGAGGTAGAAAATTACTCTTTTCATGGTTTTATGCCAACCGCTGTCCAGCGTAGAAAGCGGCTCAAAGATGTAACACAAAAACCTGCATCATATGAACACTGACATTAATTAAATGACAAAGTGACCAAAGAACACTCATCAATACAGTGAAATCAGGAGCTGGAACCATGTTGAGGAGTAAACAGAAATAAATTATTCACACTTAAAGCTCCCGATGCAACTCATTTATTAACAACACTGATGAAGAGCAACGTGCTGCAAAGATCACTGATGTTGTGTGTTAATAAATAAAGTGATGTTGTGTGTTAAATAAAGTGATGTTGTGTGTTAATAAATAAAGTGATGTTCTGGTGCTAATGAATAAAGTGATGTTGTTGTGTTAATTCAATTAAATTCAACTTTATTTATATAGCACCAAATCACAACATAGGTTATTTCATGGCACTTAACACGTTAAAGTCCTTACAGCAAGACTTTACAATATTATGCAGAGAAACCAACAATTCAAAAATTCCCACATAAGTTAGGAGGGAAAAAAACCCTCCTCTTTAAGGGAGAAAAACCTAAATAAAGTGATATTGTGTGTTAGTGAATAAAGTGATGTTGTGTGTTAATAAATAAAGTGATGTTGTGGTGTTAATGAATAAAGTGATGTGTTAATAAATAAAGTGATGTTGTGGTTGTTATGAGGTGGAGTATTTTTCCAGGACCCAAATGCAAGCACACAGTTCCAAAAATACTGTCTTTATTGTCCAAAAAACAAACAAACAAAAACTACAAACCAAAAGGTGGCACCGAGCGTGTCCACTTTACGTCCAGTCGGGAGGGCAACTCAACCGACAGCTCCAGGGGGACACGGGTAACAGGACAGCCGGCAGACCAGCGGAAGGGACGGCGTCAACAATCCTCCGAGCCGGGAGGGCAACTCCACCGACTGGTGATTTTGACCGGGATATCCGCAGGAGACACAGAGGCCGGAGGAACGGGAACAGGAACAGGACTGACAAAGAGCTGACGGGGAGCAGACGGAAGACGGACGGGGAGCAGACGGAAGACGGACGGGGGGCTAACAAAACAATGAACGGACAACCAGAGTTGTGCAGGGGCAGGTTACAGATAGTCTGGGGAGGTGATCAGGGAGATGCAGCACACCTGCAGGTGGTGATCAGGGATGAGTGGCTGCATCTGCTGGGACTGGTGAGGGGCGGGGCCACATGATGTGAGGGGCGTGGCCACAGGCAAAGACAGGGGACACAGGAGGAGAGGTGATCAGGGGCAAAATGGAGGACAAAACTGAACTCCTGACAGTGGTGTTAATAAATAAACTGATTAACTGAATTGCAATCAGAAAAGTTGTAATGATTTACTGTCTGACAGATTTTGGATCTGTCTGTTCATGTGCTCTGTCCCTGAAGCCACAAAAACTGTCTCTGTGCTGGTTGCGCCAGACTTAGATCTGGTCAAAGCAGGCGGAGGTTTGAGGTTCAGGGAACGGTGGCTGGAAGAGGCTTAATTAGCCCCAGCTGAATCCTATCAGTGATGGTGTCTCTCCCCATATAACAATCAGTAGTGACACACTGGAGGAAGAGCTGGAGACACGGACGGGCCGAGTGGCAGAGAGGCCGAAGGACAGACAGGCAGACAGACAGACAGACAGACAGGCAGACAGACAGACGCTGCGGGTGCGCTCGGAGGCACGGTAGCAGAGCACACGGACTGTGACAGTGGATGGTGGTGATAATAAAACACTGAAAACTGGACCAGATCGTATTAGTTTCATTGTGCTGAGGAAAACCCACGGCGGTAACAGATCTATGTTACACTCATGTTACCATTCTATTTCAATTATTGATGCTTTTAATGTGGTTTTGGTTATTTTATTTTTCTTTGTATTATGTTGTGATTGTGAAGTGTTTTTAGACCATGTTTGATGGTGATTTTACACTTGAAATAAATGTAATTGAATGTAGGCATTTTAACGAAAGGAGTACACGTGGATGTAACAAGTTTTTAATCACCAACATTTTTAATAGCAACTTTAATTCCATAACTGTTTCATGTAACTAGTTACTCTCCAACACTGTGTACATGTTTAATTTGTGTCTACATTTAGTGTCCATCAATAGTCATTCAAAATAGAGGCGCTCCTTTATCCTTGGAACTGCTTTTTCATTTCCGTGTTTGGAACAAAACGGAAAAAAAAATGTCTGAAAATAAATTTTGATTTAGCATGCACAAATACATGAGAAATGGGTTTTCTGACAAAATATTTTTAAATTAACTAGGAAAGTGAGATTATTGTTTTCATGCTTAATTACATTGAATCTACAAAATTGTAATGTGCTTGGAAAATACATGAATCGCATTTATCCATCACACCAAATTTTAGCCCACACAAAATAATTACAAAGCATTTGGCCGTGGCCCTCTGGGTTTCCACAACATCCCACACAGCATGTTTTCCACTAGTAGAGGTAAGAAAGTGTCCCGAGCCTCAGGATACCTTCCTCGTTGATCTCACACCATCTCCTCCCTCTCAAACCGCAATTGCCTCTTAAGACTCATTGTCCAACGAGTTGGGCATGAAAGAAATCAATGTTTTCTCAGCATATGATGAAAAGTATTGATCCTATCGAGCCTGTAAGCTGGAATATCAAGGTGTACTGTACCTACTCAATGTTTAACATGCACACACACACGCACGCACGCACGCACGCACGCACGCACACACACACACACACACACACACACACACACACACACACACACTCACACCTGTGTGAGTAACAGCTGGCCGTTCTGGCCTGTGTGTCCGACATGTCTTTCAGCTGTGGCCTGCTTGCATGTGTGTATCCGGCTGCAGGCCCGAATATTGAATCAATGAGTTTGGTGTGCGTTCTCCACTCAAGTTACAGGTCCATGGTGACATCACAAGTGTTCACATACCAGTGGTCAAAAAACAGTGTCTGCACTGTAACTTGGAATAGTTTCACCCCAAAGTTACTGCGTCCTCCTGCTCCATGTACATACACTCAGTTGCCATTTTATTAGGTACACTGACTGTTCAGAACAGAACGGATCATTCTTTGTGTATGTGTGTGTTGCCTGATGTTCTCTTGATGGAAGCATTTCATCTCAGTACATGAAAGAGGTTGACAGGGATGGGGGGTTGCCATGGTAATCTCAGCGGCCCAAAACACCATTGCTGGTTGTCTGTGGACCAGGACATGGCTGAGGATGGAGATTGTTGAGACAGAGAGACTTACAGGACACTGTTATAGTACATACTGTGTGCAACAGGGAAGGTTGAGTCACAGTTATTCAATAAAGAGGTTTGGAGTTCATAACATTATTTATTGAGGTTACAAAAGGAGATGTTCTGTGATTAGTCTCAAACAGTGAATATTATCTCCATTGAACATAGTTCCAAATGAAGATACGAGGATAAATCAACAAGTTCAGAAACTACTGGTCATGCCGGTGCACGGAGCACAGCACCGTGACGTGCACGGAGCAGCAGAAAGATCAAACCCTGATGAGTAACTGATAGAAATTCATCATCAGTTCCCGAGTTACACACATTTTTGTGAGTGGAGAGAGAGCAGAGAAGAAAACTCCGCCCCTAACCTGATAAAGTGTCTTCTACTACGATCATACAGTAAAAATGGGATCACACATTGTTTCACTGTATATTGTAGCTGGGAACGACGTGGGACACAAACAGAACCGTCTCCTCAGGCAGTTTGGCTGCTCTAATCCGTTCATATGGACACGCGTGTGCGTTACCTGTTACTGCGCGGTGTCATTTCCTTTTCACCGTTTTTACTTTTTTGACTCTTATTTATAGAACCACCCTCGAGTTGACTGTAATCATATTTCTTGGAAAGTATGAGGAAATCATGTCCAGTTATGGTACCAAGTTTCATGTCGCCCGCTGTTTGCAAATTACAGCAACACATAACACAATGATGAACAAGCCGCCCCCATCAGTTAATACTTGACTGCCGACCATGTTCACTAAATTTGATGGGATTCTGTTCAGCAGGGCTGTGGGAACACTTTTTTGGTATCTGTGGCGCCCCCTATGGTTTGGGCTATTCCCAAACACGTCTTTGGTGCTGAAGTTTACACATTTCCTCCCCCAAGACTTTCAGTTTGTAATAACATAGATTCAGGGAGTGTATTAAGAATGTTATTTTCTTTCTCAATAGAAGGAGCTGTGCTCAGCTTGCCTCGTCTCCCTGATCAGCAGCAGATCACCAGCTTCTCCATTCACCAAACATAGCCTCCTTTTGGGGTCTTGAGTGGCAAAGCACAGGGACTCTTCAGTGTGCACGGAAAAATTCAGTTAGGATACTATGCATAATGAACCAAAAACAAGTTCATGAACAAAAGAGTACATCCACTAATTTGCCATTCCTCCCCTCTCTTTACGACTCCGTCTCACTGTTCAATTATTCATTGCACTCCCTTCAACTTGTCCTCCCTTGGTAGCCATCATGTCAATCTTTAGTGAAGGCCTGTCGGTTGGATACTGTTGCTGGAGCCAAGTGTCAAGGTGTGTGTGTGTGTGTGTGTGTGTGTGTGTGTGTGTGTGTGTGTGTGTGTGTGTGTGTGTGTGTGTGTGTGTGTGTGTGTGTGTGTGTGTGTGTGTGTGTGTGTGTGTGTGTGAGTGAGTGTGTGTGCGACACACACACACACACACACACTCACTCACTCACTCACTCTCACACTCACACACACCTTCAATCCTTAATCCCCCTCTCTTTTCCAACCATTATTGTTTTTCCTGCCTCTCGTATTGACTGTCTATCAGTCTTTCTATCCCTGTGTGTGGCAGCCACGTACACGTCCTGTTATGTAATCAAAATGTGCTGAATGCTATGAATCCTCAGAAGAGAATAACTCGCTGCTCTTTTTGTCGTGTCAATTTTTCTGTTGTAGATGCTCAGATAAAACTTCTGAAACATGAAAGCATCAATATTTTGTCTGAACTTTCATTTCCACAATTCAGGAGGACCTTTATTTCATGTATGTCTGTGTTCTACCTGCAAACTCTGTTTAATGAATACGCCACCAAAAAGAACAATGGTCAATCCTACCAGCTCAAGACCCATGAGCATAACAACGATGCTTTAACAGTTTACTGGGGGCAGCTTTTCCAAATGAAGCCCGTCATCGTGAAGTGTAACTTCGATTTGCCTTTTCTCAGCAGGGTTTTAGTCTTAGCTCCCTCAGCAGCCCATGCTGCCCTAATTACTGTTATAAAATATTAATCTAATAATCTGAGTTAGTGAGTCTTGCAGTTTTTAGGGCTGTGATAAATCACTGTGTGCGCATTAACGATCTATGATCATAAATCATCATTAGCGAGTATCAACAAAGAGAAAGTGTTTGACTAAATATGTCAGCTCCATTTATAATTCCTATAATTATTCCACATCTTCAGAGCCGCCTTCATGACTCTTCTGCTTCTTTCTGTGCGAGCATTTTCACACAGGTTAATGCACAGACATGTGTTGTATTTGTCAGCGTGTCTGAGAGATGTGTCTGTCTTCGCTCTGCTTTGAAGCGATCCCACCACGGAGCTGAAGGGTCAGCCGTGTGCAGAAGTGCCCAGGGGCCACGGAGACGAAGGCCACTGCATCCGAGACCTGTGATTGAAAATTCTTGCTCTTTGTAGTTTGCAGGTGAGCTGGTTCAGGGTGGTAAGAACCTTTAAAAGTGGTATTGGCAGTTGATACGCACCTATAGAGAATATTGCATCCCTCAGCTGGGGGGCCTCGGCACCGCGGTGAAGGTCAAGAGCGAGGCCGGGCAGGAAAAGGAAAATATCTGCCGCTTTTATCTGATGGCTGACTGACAGGCGGAGGAACAACAATAGTGTCGGCTCTGGCAATTTCATAGTTCTAGAACTTAACTTGGAGGGCGGTGGTGAACGTTAAGGGGTTTCTGTGTGTGTGTGTGTGTGTGTGTGTGTGTGTGTGTGTGTGTGTGTGTGTGTGTGTGTGTGTGTGTGTGTGTGTGTGTGTGTGTGTGTGTGTGTGTGTTAGAGATACATGGCCTGTAATATGACTGACTGGCAGTGTCCCACTCTTTAATTTGAACCTGCAGTAGTTTGTGGGTCTTTGCTGCTCCTCATGTCTGTTTCCTTCTTGAACGGAGGCTAATGAAGCCTCAAAGCTCTGCATCTCTTCATCTCTCTTCATGGGATTTCCTCAAGAGGCTGTAATTATCACCTCAAGGTTTTAAAGAGAAAAAGCATCAGAGGATCTCTCCTTTTTCCTGGACTACTTCGATCTTAATTCAGATTTGACCTTTGTTCTCTGACTCCTCATCTCATCCTGGAGTTGGAGCTGCATGCCAAAAAAAAGAGTCTTTCATGAATTAAACTGCCAGCTAATTCACAGGTCGTTCAAAATCAAACTACCGTCCTTCTCACCTGATTTTAATGTAGAAAAGTAAAATTTAAGAAAAGTACTTCCATTTTGTTGCATTAAATCACTACAGACAGATACGAACAAAACCAACGCAGATCTCATTAAACTCCTCAACACTGAATGATCTTCAGCTATGACTGCCCACTTGCAAATTTCAGATGCTAACTGCAGTACAACTCAAACTGAGGCATTCGTTCAGTTTTCCAAACCCATAAAGGATGCAACATCTTTTCAGAAACTCACAATCCAACATTCACACACACTTTATTCAGCGAGTGTCCAGCTGCGAGGTGAGAAAGGAGTGTTTGAAGTTTGGGGAAGGCTCTCTTTTTTTTTAGCACAGGTTGGTATTTTCATGGGCAGGCCGGCCAAGCACAACTCATGGCCAATTATAACATGTTTTCACCCTACACTCATCTAGATGTTACCCTGGAGAGTGTATGTGAGAATGCAAATGTACAAATGACTTGAACCGCACATTCAACATTTTATCCTGCCAGCTACCATCAACAAAGTGCTTGTATAGTCGTTGTGTTAATAGAGCAGGTCATTGTCGGGACGGTTCACAGCCAGCGATTGGACGTGTTGATGACGTTCATGCGACGCGGGCAAAACTGCAAGAATACAAACATCTGAGGGTGAAGAAGGGTCGTTGGCACAAATGGTGCCACCGAAAATTACAAACTGGAGAGATGATTAAATCAGGAAATCAGACGAATTCAAGGAATGGCAACAGACTCTGTTATTAATGACCAAATTACTCTGAAGAAAACTCTGCGATTACCATGTATTTCTTACGGCTTGTTTTGACTGTTCAGCCGCCAACCTTCACCTCCACAGTAAGAACACAACTCTAGGACCCGAAAAAAAACCACTACATTCACTGCTTTTGTTTTTCTCAGAGGAAATATGTTGCTGTCTGCGACCTGCCATGCTTCATGAACACAGCAGGTAAGACATACTGCTGGGAGCAAATTATTTTCTTAAAGATTAATTCACTTGTTTGGACACTTTTAGATTTTCCAGTCATCATGTTCTCTGTTATCATACTGGTCTGAACAATAATCATTTGCTGTTATAA